>NC_054506.1:3648417-3678417 GCF_017639515.1 Carcharodon carcharias
TACATGCACACTGTGGGTGAAATGTACACGTGCACAGTGGGTGAAATGTACACACACACTGTGGGTGAAATGTACACGCGCACTGTGGGTGAAATGTACATGCACACTGTGGGTGAAATGTACATGCACACTGTGGGTGAAATGTACACGTGCACAGTGGGTGAAATGTACACACACACTGTGGGTGAAATGTACACACACACTGTGGGTGAAATGTACACGCGCACTGTGGGTGAAATGTACACGCGCACTGTGGGTGAAATGAGTACGCGCACAGTGGGTGAAATGTACATGCACACTGTGGGTGAAATGTACATGCACACTGTGGGTGAAATGTACATGCACACTGTGGGTGAAATGTACATGCGCACTGTGGGTGAAATGTACACGTGCACAGTGGGTGAAATGTACATGCACACTGTGGGTGAAATGTACATGCACACTGTGGGTGAAATGTACATGCACACTGTGGGTGAAATGTACACGTGCACAGTGGGTGAAATGTACACACACACTGTGGGTGAAATGTACACACACACTGTGGGTGAAATGTACACGCGCACTGTGGGTGAAATGAGTACGCGCACAGTGGGTGAAATGTACATGCACACTGTGGGTGAAATGTACATGCACACTGTGGGTGAAATGTACATGCACACTGTGGGTGAAATGTACACGTGCACAGTGGGTGAAATGAGTACGCGCACAGTGGGTGAAATGTACACACACTGAGTGAAATGAATATACCTTCGCTCTCCCTCTCTCCAGCACCCCCTCTCCCCAGTGCCCCCTCTCCCCAGTGCCCCCTCTCCCCAGTGCCCCCTCTCCCCAGCGCCCCCTCTCTCTAGCGCCCCCTCTCTCCAATACCCCTGCTCTCCAATACCCCTGCTCTCCAATACCCCCTCTCCCCAATACCCCTTCTCTCCAGCGCCCCCTCTCTCCAATACCCCCTCTCTCCAGCGCCCCCTCTCTCCAATACTCCCTCTCTCCAGCGCCTTCGCTCTCCAATACCCCCGCTCTCCAATACCCCCTCTCTCCAGCGCCCCAGCTCTCCAGCGACCCGCTCACAGACAGTAAGCTGACATAAATCGCAATGTAATTGCAAACAAACTCTTTTGGTTCCGATGTCAGTTCAGGGACAGATATCGACCAGGAGACTGGCGATAACCGCAAAACCCTTCTCTAAACAGTACCAGGGGTTCGACAGTATAAACTGCAGGAGGCAGATGGGAAAAGCAACCGATCCACTCATGTGAAAGACAGCACCTCAAACAGGGCAACACTGCCTCTGTAATTCCACTGGAGCATTGAGAACCCACTGGCATTCAACACCAGATGGGCTTTCAACAGGGGAATGTGGTAGTCGGCAAGTTACAGACGGGAATCTGATTGGGGGGTTCGGGGTGGTTTATATATAGAGAATAACAGATACCCGGGAGTGAGTTACAGACTGGAATCTAATCGAGGGGTTCGGAGGGGTTTATATATAGAATAACAGATATCCGGGAGTGAGTTACAGACTGGAATCTAATCGAGGGGTTCAGGGGGTTTATATATAGAATAACAGATACCCGGGAGTGAGATACAGACTGGAATCTAATCGAGGGGTTCGGGGTGGTTTATTTATAGAGAATAACAGATACCCGGGAGTGAGTTACAGACTGGAATCTAATCGAGGGGTTCGGGATGGTTTATATATAGAATAACAGATACCCGGGAGTGAGTTACAGACTGTAATCTAATCGAGGGGTTCAGGGTGGTTTATATATAGAATAACATATACCCCAGAGTGAGTTACAGACTGGAATCTAATCGAGGGGTTTGGGGGGGTTTATATATAGAATAACAGATACCCGGGAGTGAGTTACTGAATGGAATCTAATCGAGGGGTTCGGTGGGGTTTATTTATAGAGAATAACAGATACCCGGGAGTGAGTTACAGACTGGAATCTAATCGAGGGGTTCGGGGTGGTTTATATATAGAATAACAGATACCCGGGAGTGTGTTACAGACTGGAATGTAATCGAGGGGTTCGGGCTGGTTTATACATAGAATAACAGATACCCGGGAGTGAGTTACTGAATGGAATCTAATCAATGGGTTCGGGGTGGTTTATATATAGAATAACAGATACCCGGGAGTGAGTTACAGACTGGAATCTAATCGAGGGGTTTGGTGGGGTTTATATATAGAATAACAGATACCCGGGAGTGAGTTACAGACTGGAATCTATCGAGGGGTTCAGGGGGTTTATATATAGAATAACAGATACCCGGGAGTGAGTTACAGACTAGAATATAATCAAGGGGTTCAGGGGGTTTATATATAGAATAACAGATCCTCGGGAGTGAGTTACAGACTGGAATCGAATCGAGGGTTGCGGGGGGGTTTTAGATAGAATAACAGATATCCGGGAGTGAGTAACAGACTGGAATCTAATCGAGGGGGTCGGGGGGGTTTATATATAGAATAACAGATACCCGGGAGTGAGTTACAGACTGGAATCTAACCGAGGGGTTCAGGGGGTTTATATATAGAATAACAAATACCCGGGAGTGAGTTACAGACTGGAATCTAACCGAGGGGTTCAGAGGGTTTATATATAGAATAACAGATACCCGGAAGTGAGTTACAGACTGGAATCTAACCGAGGGGTTCAGGGGGTTTATATATAGAATAACAGATACCCGGGAGTGAGTTACAGACTGGAATCGAATCGAAGTGATCAGGTGGGGGTTTATATATAGAATAACAGATACCCGGGAGTGAGTTACAGACTGGAATCTAATCGAGGGGTTCGGGATGGTTTATATATAGAATAACGGATACCCGGGAGTGAGTTACAGACTGTAATCTAATCGAGGTGTTCGGGGAGGTTTATATATAGAATAACAGATACCCGGGAGTGAGTTACAGACTGGAATCTAATCGAGGTGTTCGGGGAGGTTTATATATAGAACAACAGATACCCGGGAGTGAGTTACAGACTGGAATCTCATGGAGGGGTTCAGGGTGGTTTATATATAGAATAACAGATACCCTTTAGTGAGTTACAGACTGGAATCTAATCGAGGGGTTCGGGGGGGTTTATATATAGAATAACAGAAAACTGGGCGTGACCTACAGACTGGAATCTAAACGAAGGGTTTGGGGGGGTTTATATATAGAATAACCGATACCCGGGAGTGAGTTACAGACTGGAATCGAATCGAGAGGTTCGGGGGGCTTTATATATAGGATAACAAATTCCAGGGAGTGAGTTACAGACTGGAATCTAATCGAGGGGTTCGGGCTTATTTATATATAGAATAACAGATACCGGGGAATGAATTACAGACTGGAATCTAATCGAGGGTTTCAGTGTGATTTATATATAGAGTAACAGATACCCGGGAGTGAGTTAAAGACTGGAATCTCACGAGGGGTTCGGGGAGGTTTATGTATATAATAACAGATACCCGGGAGTGAGTTACAGACTGGAATCTAATCGAGGGGTTTGAGGGGGTTCATACATAGAATAACAGATACCCGAGAGTGAGTTACAGACTGGAATCTAATCGAGGGGATCGGGGTGGTTTATATATAGAATAACAGAAAACTGGGAGTGAGTTACAGACTGGAATCATTTCGAGGGGTTCGGGGGGGTTTATATATAGAATAACAGATACCTGGGAGTGAGTTACAGACTGGAATCTAATCGAGGGGTTCGGGGTGGTTTATATATAGAATAACAGATACCCGGGAGTGTGTTACAAACTGAAATCTAAACAAGGGGTTCGGGGGAATTTATTCATAGAATAATAGATACCCGGGAGTGAGTTACGGACTGGAATCGAATCGAAGCGTTCGGCGGGGGTGTTTATATATAGAATAACAAATTCCCAGGAGTGAGTTACGAACTGGAATCTAATCGAGTGGTTCGGGATGGTTTATACATAGAATAAAAGATACCTGGGTGTGAGTTGCAGACAGGAATCTAATCGAGGGGTTCGGGGGGTTTATATATAGAATAACAGATACCCGGGAGTGAGTTACAGACTGGAATCTAATCGAGGGGTTCGGGGGGTTAATATATAGAATAACAAATACCCGGGAGTGAGTTACAGACTGGAATCTAATCGAGGGGTTCCTGTTGATTTATATATAGAATAACAGATACCCGGAAGTGAGTTGCAGATTGGAATCTATTTGTGGTTTTCTAGGGGTTTATATATAGAATAACAGATACCCAGGAGTGAGTTACAGACTGGAATCTAATCAAGGGTTCCAGGGAGGTTTATATATGGAATAACAGATACCCAGGAGTGAGTTACAGACTGGAATCTAATCGAGGGTTTCGAGAGGGTTTATATATAGAATAAGAGAGACCCGGGCGAGAGTTACCGACTGGAATCTAATCGAGGGTTTCGGGGTGGTTTATATATAGAAGAGCAGATACCCGGGAGTGAGTTACAGACTGGAATCTAATCGAGGGGTTCGGGGTGGTTTATTTATAGAATAACAGATACCCGGGAGTGAGTTACAGACTGGAAGCTAATCGAGGGGTTCGGGCTGGTTTATAGATAGAATAACAGATACCCGGGAGTGAGTTACAGACTGGAATCTAATCGAGGGATTTCGGGGTGGTTTATATATAGAATAACAGATACCCGGCGTTGAGTTACAGACTGGAATCTAATTGTGGTGTTCTAGGGGTTTATAAATAGAATAACAGATACCCAGGAGTGAGTTACAGACTGGAATCTAATCAAGGGGCTCGGGGAGGTTTATATATAGAATAACAGATACCCGGGAGTGAGTTACAGACTGGAATCTAATCGAGGGGTTCGGGGGGGGTTTATATATAGAATAACAGATACCCGGGCGTGAGTTACAGACTGGAATCTAATCGAGGGGTTCGGGGGGGGGTGGTTTATATACGGAATAACAGATACCCAGCAGTGAGTTACAGACTGGAATCTAATCGAGGGGTTCGGGGTGGTTTATATATAGAATAACAGATACCCGGGAGTGAGTTACAGACTGGAATCTATTCGAGGGTTTCGGGGTGGTTTATATATAGAATAACAGATACCCGGGAGTGAGTTACAGACTGGAATCTAATCGAGGGGTTCGGGGGGGTGTGGTTTATATATGGAATAACAGATACCCAGCAGTGAGTTACAGACTGGAATCTAATCGAGGGGTTCGGGGTGGTTTATATATAGAATAACAGATACCCGGGAGTGAGTTACAGACTGGAATCTATTCGAGGGTTTCGGGGTGGTTTATATATAGAATAACCGATACCCGGGACTGAGTTACAGACTGGAATCTAATTGAGGGGCTCGGGGTGGTTTATATATAGAATAACAGATACCCGGGAGTGAGTTACAGACTGGAATCTAATCAAAGGGTTCGGGGTGGTTTATATATAGAATAACAGATACCCGGGAGTGAGTTACAGACTGGAATCTAATCGAGGGGTTCAGGGGGTTTATATATAGAATAACAGATACCCGGGAGTGAGTTACAGACTGGAATCTAATCAAAGGGTTCGGTTGGTTTATATATAGAATAACAGATACCCAGGAGTGGGTTACAGACTGGAATCTAATCGAGGGTTACGGGGTCGTTTATATATAGAATAACAGATACCCGGGGGTGAGATACAGGCTAGAATTGAATTGAAGTTTTCATGGCTGCTGCACAATCGGCTGTGCTGGGGTTTGTTTCTCCTTCATACTTCCTCTGCTAAGATGCTCTGGTTTACAGGATATCCTGTACATAAGTTCAGTTTGAGGTTGTGAATCAGCAGTTCTGAATTCTGAACTGAGCCCAGAACATTTTGGCAAAATACTCTACCCTGAGATATCATTGTTTATAATATCTGCAGAATTCCTGTCAACAATGGGTATGAATGGGAAGGGGTTTGGGATTGGGATTGTGTACAGTGGGAGTGAATGGGAAGGGGTTTGGGATTGGGATTGTGTACAGTGGGAGTGAATGGGAAGGGGTTTGGGATTGGGATTGTGTACAGTGGGAGTGAACGGGAAGGGGTTTGGGTCCATTGGGATTGTGTACAGTGGGAGTGAATGGGAAGGTGTTTGGGATTGGGATTGTGATCAGTGGGAATGAACGGGAAGGAGTTTCGGTCCAATGGGATTGTGTACAGTGGGAGTGAACGTGAAGGGGTTTGGAATTGGGATGGTGTACAGTCGGAGTGAACAGGAAGGGGTTTGGGATTGGGATTGTGTGCAGTGGGAGTGAACAGGAAGGGGTTTGGGATTGGGATTGTGTACAGTGGGAGTGAACGTGAAGGGGTTTGGAATTGGGATGGTGTACAGTGGGAGTGAACGGGAAGGGGTTTAGGTCCATTGGGATTGTGTACAGTGGGAGTGAATGGGAAGGGGTTTAGGTCCATTGGAATTGTGTACAGTGGGAGTGAACGGGAAGGGGTTTAGGTCCATTGGGATTGTGTACAGTGGGAGTGAATGGGAAGGGGTTTGGGTCCATTGGGATTGTGTACAGTGGGAGTGAACGGGAAGGGGTTTGGGATAGGGATTGTGCACAATGGGAGTGAACGGGAAAGGGTTTGGGATTGGGATAGTTTACAGTGGGAGTGAACAGGAAGGGGTTTGGGATTGGGATTGTATGAAGTGGGAGTGAACGGAAAGGGGTTTGGGATTGGGAATGTGTACAGTGGGAGTGAACAGGAAGGGGTTTGGGTCCATTGGGATTGTGTACAGTGGGAGTGAATGGGAAGGGGATTGGGTCCATTGGGATTGTGTACAGTGGGAGTGAAGGGGAAGGGGTTTGGATCCATTGGGATTGTGTACAGTGGGAGTGAATGGGAAGGGGTTTGGGATTGGGATTGTGTACAGTGGGAGTGAAGAGGAAGGGGTTTGGGATTGGGATTGTGTACAGTGGGAGTGAATGGGAAGGGGTTTGGGTCCATTGGGACTGTGTACAGTGGGAGTGAAAGGGAAGGGGTTTGGGTCCATGAGGATTGTATAAAGTGGGAGTGAACGGGAAGGGGTTTGGGTCCATTGGGATTGTGTACAGTGGTAGTGAACAGGAAGGGGTTTGGGATTGGGATTGTGTACAGTGGGAGTGAACGGAAAGAGGTTTGGGATTGGGATTGTGTACAGTGGGAGTGAACGGAAAGAGGTTTGGGATTGGGATTGTGTAGAGTGGGAGTGAACAGGAAGGGGATTGGGATTGGGATTGTATAAAGTGGGAGTGAACGGGAAGGGGTTTGGGATTGGGATTGTATAAAGTGGGAGTGAATGGGAAGGGGTTTGGGTCCATTAGGATTGTGTACATTGGGAGTGAACGGGAAGGGGTTTAGGTCCATTGGGATTGTGTACAGTGGGAGTGAAGGGGAAGGGGTTTGGGTCCATTGGGATTGTGTACATTGGGAGTGAACGGGAAGGGGTTTAGGTCCATTGGGATTGTGTACAGTGGAATGAATGGGAAGGTATTTGGGATTGGGATTGTGTACAGTGGGAGTGAACAGGAAGGGGTTTGGAATTGGGATTATATAAAGTGGGAGTGAACGGAAAGGGGTTTGGGATTGGGATTATGTACAGTGGGAGTCAACGGGAATGGGTTTGGGTCCATTGGGATTGTGTAAAGTGGGAGTGAATGGGAAGGGGTTTGGGTCCATTGGGATTGTGTACAGTGGGAGTGAACGGGAAGGGGTTTGGGTCCATTGGGATTGTGTACAGTGGGAGTGAACGGGAAATATTTTGGGATTGGGATTGTGTACAGTGGGAGTGAACGGGAAGAGGTTTGGGATTGTGTACAGTGGGAGTGAACGGGAAGAGGATTGGGATTGTGTACAGTGGGAGTGAACGGGAAGGGGTTTGGGATTGGGATTGTGTACAGTGGGAGTAAACGGGAAGGGATTTTGGATTGGGATTGTGTACAGTGGGAGTGAATGGGATGGGGTTTGGGACCATGGGGATTGTGTACAGTGAGAGTGAACAGGAAGGGATTTGTGATAGGTATTGTGTACAGTGGGAGTGGATGGGAAGAGGTTTGGGATTGGGATTGTGCTCAGTGGGAGTGAACGGGAAAGGGTTTTGGGATTGGGATTGTGCTCAGTGGGAGTGAACGGGAAAGGGTTTTGGGATTGGGATTGTGTACAGTGCGAGTGAACGGGAAGGGGTTTGGGTCCATTGGGACTGTGTACAGTGGGAGTGAATGGGAAGGGGTTTGGGTCCATTGGGATTGTGTACAGTGGGAGTGAACGGGAAGGGGTTTGGGATTGGGATTGTGTACAGTGGGAGTGAACGGGAAGGGGTTTGGGTCCATTGGGATTGTGTACAGTGGGAGTGAAAGGGAAGGGGTTTCGTCCATTGGGATTGTGGACTGTGGGAGTGAATGGGAAGGTGTCTGGGATTGGGATTGTGTACAGTGGGAGTGAATGGGAAGGGGTTTGGGTCCATTGGGATTGTGTACAGTGGGAGTGAAAGGGAAGGGGTTTCGTCCATTGGGATTGTGGACTGTGGGAGTGAATGGGAAGGTGTCTGGGATTGGGATTGTGTACAGTGGGAGTGAATGGGAAGGGGTTTGGGATTGGGATTGTGTACAGTGGGAGTGAACGGGAAGGGGTTTGGGTCCATTGGGATGTGTACAATGGGAGTGAATGGGAAGTGGTTTGGGTCCATTGGGATTGTGTACAGTGGGAGTGAACGGGAAGGGGTTTGGGTCCATTGGGATTGTGTACAATGGGAGTGAATGGGAAGGTGTTTGGGTCCATTGGGATTGTGTACAGTGGGGGTGAATGGGAAGTGGTTTGGGTCCATTGGGATTGTGTACAGTGGGAGTGAACGGAATGTGGTTTGGATCCATTGGGATTGTGTACAGTGGGAGTGAATGGGAAGGGGTTTGGGATTGGGATTGTATAAAATGGGAGTGAACAGGAAGGGGTTTGGTCCATTGGAATTGTTTACAGTGGGAGTGAACGGGAAGGGGTTTGGGATTGGGATGGTGTACAGTGGGAGTGAGCGGGAAGGAGATTGTGGTCCATTGCGAGTGTGTATATCTGCAGTGCTTGTTGAGGGTTAATTTGTTGCTTGAATTTGAGATCCGGCCCGGTGGGATGCGATTAGCCTTGACTTGCTGACATGTTGCCTGTATCTATGGAAAACTCCTCCTTTTTGCTTTTGGAATTGTTTACATCTGTCCAACAAGCAGTGATTCCTTCAAATCCTTTGAACGAAATGGCTGTAGGCTGGATCAGAGTTATTGGTGAACCTCGTTATGGCTGAAAGCCCAGACTATTCTGGGAAATGACTGTGAAAACAGTAAATGGCACGTAGGATTGTGAAATCAGTCTTCACTGTACTTAGGAACAGATCATGTTACACTGGAGGGGGTGTGAATTATTTCTCACTGTTACATTGAGGGGTGTGGGGTATATCAGAGTGTTACAGTGAGGGGTGTGGGATATATCAGTGTGTTACAGTGAGGGGTGTGGGGTATATCAGAGCGTTACAGTGAGGGGTGTGGGATGTATCAGAGTGTTACAGTGAGGGGTGTGGGATATATCAGAGTGTTACAGTGAGGGGTGTGGGGTATATCAGAGTGTTACAGTGAGGGGTGTGGGTATATCAGAGTGTTACAGTGAGGGGTGTGGGGTATATCAGAGTGTTACAGTGAGGGGTGTGGGGTATATCAGAGTGTTACAGTGAGGGGTGTGGGTATATCAGAGTGTTACAGTGAGGGGTGTGAGATATATCACAGTGTTACAGTGAGGGGTGTGGGATATATCAGAGTGTTACAGTGAGGGGTGTGGGGTATATCAGAGTGTTACAGTGAGGGGTGTGGGTATATCAGAGTGTTACAGTGAGGGGTGTGAGATATATCACAGTGTTACAGTGAGGGGTGTGGGATATATCAGTGTTTCAGTGAGGGGTGTGGGATATATCCGAGTGTTACAGTGAGGGGTGTGGGTATATCAGAGTGTTACAGTGAGGGGTGGGGGTTATATCAGTGTTACAGTGAGGCGTGGGGGGTATATCAGTGTTACAGTGAGGGGTGGGGGGTATATCAGTGTTACAGTGATGGGTGGGGGGTATATCAGTGTTACAGTGATGGGTGGGGGGTATATCAGTGTTACAGTGATGGGTGGGGGGTATATCAGTGTTACAGTGAGGGGTGGGGGTTATATCAGTGTGTTACAGTGATGGGTGGGGGGTATATCAGTGTTACAGTGAGGGGTGTTTCTGCTGTTTTATGTTCAGACCTGGACCCTGGTTCCTGTGTCCCCTCCATTACCCGGTGTGAGTGGGTGAGGGTCTCGAGTTATCTCCCATTCACCCCCTTCCTCAATGTTCTGAAATGCCTCTTTGTATTTGTCCCTCCCCTTATCCTCACTCACACTCAGTCATTCCCTCGTCTCTGCCCCCCTCCTCCCTCATCTCCTCTTACCCCCCTCCTCCCTCTGTCCCTCACCCACCCCCATCCTCCCTCTGTCCCTCACCCACCACCTCCTCACTCTGTCCCTCACCCACCTCCTCCTCCCTCTGTCCCTCCTCCTCCCTCTGTCCCTCCTCCTCCCTCTGTCCCCCTCCTCCTACCTCTGTCCCCCTCCTCCTACCTCTGTCCCCCCTCCTCCTCCCTCTGTCCCCCCTCCTCCTCCCTCTGTCCCCCCCTCCTCCTCCCTCTGTCCCCCTCCTCCTCCCTCTGTCCCCCCTCCTCCTCCCTCTGTCCCCCCTCCTCCTCCCTCTGTCCCCCCTCCTCCTCCCTCTCTCCCCCCTCCTCCTCCCTCTGTCTCTCCCCCCTCCTCCCTCTGTCCCCCCTCCTCCTCCCTCTGTCCCCCTCCTCCTCCCTCTCTCCCCCCTCCTCCTCCCTCTGTCTCTCCCCCCTCCTCCTCCCTCTGTCTCTCCCCCCTCCTCCCTCTGTCTCTCCCCCCTCCTCCCTCTGTCCCCCTCCTCCTCCCTCTGTCCCCCTCCTCCTCCCTCTGTCCCCCCTCCTCCTCCCTCTGTCCCCCCTCCTCCTCCCTCTGTCCCCCCTCCTCCTCCCTCTGTCCCCGCTCCTCCTCCCTCTGTCCCCCCTCCTCCTCCCTCTGTCTCTCCCCCCTCCTCCTCCCTCTGTCTCTCCCCTTCCTCCTCCCTCTGTCTCTCCCCCTTCCTCCTCCCTCTGTCTCTCCCCCCTCCTCCTCCCTGTGTCTCTCCCCCCTCCTCCTCCCTCTGTCCTCCCCTCCTCCTCTGTCTCTCCTCCCTCCTCCACCCTCTGTCTCTCCCCCCTCCTCCTCCCTCTGTCCCTCCCCTCTCCTCCTCCCTCTGTCCCTCCCCGTCCTCCTCCCTCTGTCTCTCCCCCTCCTCTCCCCTCTGTCTCTCCCCCTTCCGCCATCTCTCCCCCCCTCCTCCCCCCCTCTGTCTCCCCACCCCCCTCCACCATCTCTCACCCCTCCTCCATTCAGTTTGAGGGAGAGAGGAGTAGGTCTGAGACTAAAGTTTTTAAACTTAAATTTCAAGGGCATGAAGACTGAGCTGGCCTAAGTGAATTGGAAAGTGACGTTGAGGGATAGGCGAACAGAGGCTGATATGTAAGGAGATATTTCAGATTGCACAAAATCGGCACATTCCATTGAGTAAGGAAATTCCAAGGGACGGACACACCATCTGTGGTTAACTAGAAAGGTCAAAGATAGCATCAGGTTTGATGAAAAAGTATATGGTTATGCAAAGATAGGTGAATGGGCCAGAAGATTGGAAGAGCTAAAGGTGATTAAAAGATTAACAAGGAGAGAAAAATTTAGCATGCGAGAGAAGCGAGCCAGAAATATAAAAGTTGTTCATAAATATTTGAGAAAGGAAAGATTTAACAAAGTGAGCATTGGTCCTCTAGAAATTGAATCTGGAGAATTGATAATGGAAAATGGTTAGGTGGCAAATGAACTGAATGGGTATTTTGCGTCAGCCTTTGCTATAGAAGATACAAGAGGCATCCCAGAAGCAGCTATAAACCGGATAGTGAAAGGGAGGGAGGAACTCAGAAAAATTACTGTCTCCAGCGAAGTGGTACTGAGAAAATTGTTGGAGCTGTGGGCTGTCCAGAGCCGGGGCCCTCATGGACTCCATCCCAGGGTCTGAAAAGGAGTGTCTCGTGAGATAGTTGATGCTCTGCTTTCTACTTCCCCAAACTCCCTCGATTCAGGGAGAGTCCCGTTAACTTGGAAGATAGCAAACCTAACTCGGTTGTTCAAGACTGTAAGCGGGGAACTACAGGCCAGTTTGCTTTAACATCTGTCGCAGGGAGAGTGTTAGATGCTATTATTAAAGACGTTATAGCACGGCAGGTGGATAAACCCAAGGTCATAGGGCAGAGTCTACATGGTTTGGTGAAAGGGAAATTGGGTTTAACCAACGTGTCGGAGTTATTTAAGGAAGTAACACGTTCTGTGGATAAAGGGGAACTGGTGGATGCGCTATACTTAGATTTCCAGAAGGCATTTGGTGAAGAGGTTATTGTGGAGAATCAAAGCTCGTGGTGTAGGGGGGGGGGGGGGTAACACATCGGCCTGGATCGATGTTGGGCTGGATCACAGGGAGCAGAGATGAGGCATCAACGGGTCCTTGTCCGAGTTGGCTGGATGTAAGGAGTGGAGTCCCACTGGGACCTCAACTCTCTACAATTTATCTCACTGATCTGGATGAAGGGGATTGACGGGGTGGTGGTGAAATTAGCTGTGGGGAATTAAGGTGGGAAAAAGCCATAAGGAGGCTACAGAGCAGATATCGGTGGGATAAGTGAGTGGGCAAAGGTCTGGCACATGGGGTAACATGTGGGGGGGGAATGTGAAATCCTCCCTTTTTGGCAGTTTAAGAATAAAAGGGAAGCCCCTTATCTAAACGGTGAGAGATTGCTGAGCTCTGAGGCGCAGAGGGATCTGGGTGTCCTAGTGCATGAACCTCCAAAGGTTCGTCTGCAGGGACAGCAGGTACTGAGGGTAGTGAATCGAACGTTATCGCTTATCGTGATGTGGGGAGGGGGATTGAATCTAAAAGGTGGGAGGTTATGCTTGACTTGGACAGGGCGCTGGTGAGACCACATCTGGAGTATTGGGTCCGGTACCGCTCTCCTTACTTAAGGAAGGGTTTAAATGCGTTGGGAGCAGTTCAGAGAAGGTCCAGCCAGACTCACACCAGGAATGGGTGGGTTGTCCCATGAGGAAAGGTGGGACAGACGAGGCTCGTACCCACTGGAGTTTAGAAGAGTGAGAGACGACTGGATGGAGATGTATGAGATCCTGAGGGGATCGGACAGGTCGGGTGTGGAGAAGACGTTTCCTCTTGTGGGAGAATCTAGAACGAGGGGGGTCGCTGGTTAAAAATGAGGGGTCACCCATTGAGGACGGAGATGAGGGGAGATTTATTCTCCCTGAGGGTGGAGAGTCTCTGGATCTCTCTCCCTCACGAGGATGTGGAAACAGAGCCTCTGAATATTTTCAAGGCCGAGCGAGATAGATTCTTGGTGGGCAAGGGGGTGATAGGCGATCGGGGGGTGGGAGGTGGGGTAGGAGGATGCAGACATCATGTTATTATCAGATCAGCCATGATCTTCTTAAATAGGGAAGTAGGACTAAGAGGCTGAACGATCTACTCCCTCTCCCTGTTTGTTAGTGTCTTACCCCTCTCTCGATTTCCTTTTCTCTCTCTCTCGCTCCCTGTGTGTCTCTCTCTCGCTCCCTGTGTGTCTCTCTCTCGCTCCCTGTGTGTCTCTCTCTCGCTCCCTGTGTGTCTCTCTCTCGCTCCCTGTGTGTCTCTCTCTCGCTCCCTGTGTGTCTCTCTCTCGCTCCCTGTGTGTCTCTCTCTCGCTCCCTGTGTCTCTCTCTCACTCCCTGTGTGTCTCTCTCTCGCTCCCTGTGTCCCTCTCTCTCTCGCTCCCTGTGTCTCTCTCGCTCCCTGTGTGTCTCTCTCGCTCCCTGTGTGTCTCTCTCGCTCCCTGTGTGTCTCTCTCACTCCCTGTGTGTCTCTCTCACTCCCTGTGTGTCTCTCTCACTCCCTGTGTGTCTCTCTCTCGCTCCCTGTGTCTCTCTCTCGCTCCCTGTGTCTCTCTCTCGCTCCCTGTGTCTCTCTCTCGCTCCCTGTGTCTCTCTCTCGCACCCTGTGTCTCTCTCTCTCGCTCCCTGGGTCTCTCTCTCGCTCCCTGTGTCTGTCTCTCTCTCTCGCTCCCTGTGTCTCTCTCTCGCTCCCTGTGTCCCTCTCTCTTGCTCTCTGTGTCCCTCTCTCGCTCCCTGTGCCTCTCTCTCTCTCGATCTCTGTTTCTCTCTCTCTTGCTCCCTGTGTCTCTCTCTCGCTCCCTGTTTCTCTCTCTCTCGCTCCCTGTGTCTTTCTCTCGCTCCCTGTGTCCCTCTCTCTCTCGCTACCTGTGTCTGTCTGTCTCGCTCCCTGTGTCTGTCTCGCTCCCTGTGCCTGTCTGTCTCTCGCTCCCTGTGTCTTTCTCTCGCTCCCTGTGTCCCTCTCTCTCTCGCTACCTGTGTCTGTCTGTCTCGCTCCCTGTGTCTGTCTCGCTCCCTATGTCTGTCTCGCTCCCTGTGTCTGTCTATCACTCCCTGTGTCTGTCTCTCTCTCGCTCCCTGTGTCTGTCTCTCTCGCTCCCTGTGTCTGTCTCTCTCGCTCCCTGTGTCTGTCTCTCTCGCTCCCTGTGTCTGTCTCTCTCGCTCCCTGTGTCTGTCTCTCGCTCCCTGTGTCTGTCTCTCGCTCCCTGTGTCTGTCTCTCGCTCCCTGTGTCTGTCTCTCGCTCCCTGTGTCTGTCTCTCGCTCCCTGTGTCTCTCTCGCTTCCTGTGTGTCTCTCTCACTCCCTGTGTCTCTCTCTCACTCCCTGTGTGTCTCTCTCTCGCTCCCTGTGTCTCTCTCTCGCTCCCTGTGTCTCTCTCTCGCTCCCTGTGTCTCTCTCTCGCACCCTGTGTCTCTCTCTCTCGCTCCCTGGGTCTCTCTCTCGCTCCCTGTGTCTCTCTCTCTCTCTCGCTCCCTGTGTCTCTCTCTCGCTCCCTGTGTCCCTCTCTCTTGCTCTCTGTGTCCCTCTCTCGCTCCCTGTGCCTCTCTCTCTCTCGATCTCTGTTTCTCTCTCTCTTGCTCCCTGTGTCTCTCTCTCACTCCCTGTTTCTCTCTCTCTCACTCCCTGTTTCTCTCTCTCTCGCTCCCTGTGTCTTTCTCTCGCTCCCTGTGTCCCTCTCTCTCTCGCTACCTGTGTCTGTCTGTCTCGCTCCCTGTGTCTGTCTCGCTCCCTGTGTCTGTCTCGCTCCCTGTGTCTGTCTCGCTCCCTGTGTCTGTCTCGCTCCCTGTGCCTGTCTGTCTCTCGCTCCCTGTGTCTTTCTCTCGCTCCCTGTGTCCCTCTCTCTCTCGCTACCTGTGTCTGTCTGTCTCGCTCCCTGTGTCTGTCTCTCTCTCGCTCCCTGTGTCTGTCTCTCTCGCTCCCTGTGTCTGTCTCTCTCGCTCCCTGTGTCTGTCTCTCTCGCTCACTGTGTCTGTCTCTCGCTCCCTGCGTCTGTCTCTCGCTCCCAGTGTCTGTCTCTCGCTCCCAGTGTCTGTCTCTCACTCCCTGTGTCTGTCTGTCGCTCCCTGTGTCTGTCTCTCTCGCTCCCTGTGTCTGTCTGTCTCTCGCTCCCTGTGTCTGTCTCTCGCTCCCTGTGTCTGTCTCTCGCTCCCTGTGTCTGTCTCTCTCGCTCCCTGTGTCTGTCTCTCACTCCCTGTGTCTGTCTGTCTCTCGCTCCCTGTGTCTGTCTGTCTCTCGCTCCCTGTGTCTGTCTGTCTCTCGCTCCCTGTGTCTGTCTCTCGCTCCCTGTGTCTGTCTGTCTCGCTCCCTGTGTCTGTCTGTCTCGCTCCCTGTGTCTGTCTGTCTCGCTCCCTGTGTCTCTCTCTCGCTCCCTGTGTCTGTCTGTCTCTCGCTCCCTGTGTCTGTCTCTCTCGCTCCCTGTGTCTGTCTCTCACTCCCTGTGTCTGTCTGTCGCTCCCTGTGTCTGTCTGTCGCTCCCTGTGTCTGTCTGTCGCTCCCTGTGTCTGTCTCTCTCGCTCCCTGTGTCTGTCTCTCTCGCTCCCTGTGTCTCTCTCTCACTCCCTGTGTCTGTCTCTCGCTCCCTGTGTCTGTCTGTCTCTTGCTCCCTGTGTCTGTCTGTCTCTCGCTCCCTGTGTCTGTCTCTCTCGCTCCCTGTGTCTGTCTCTCTTGCTCCCTGTGTCTGTCTGTCTCTCGCTCCCTGTGTCTGTCTCTCTCGCTCCCTGTGTCTGTCTCTCTCGCTCCCTGTGTCTGTCTCTCTTGCTCCCTGTGTCTCTCTCTCGCTCCCTGTGTCTCTCTCTCGCTCCCTGTGTCTCTCTCTCGCTCCCTGTGTCTCTCTCTCGCTCCCTGTGTCTCTCTCTCGCTCCCTGTGTCTGTCTCTCTCTCGCTCCCTGTGTCTGTGTCTCGCTCCCTGTGTCTGTCTTTCTCACTCCCTGTGTCTGTCTGTCGCTCCCTGTGTCTGTCTGTCGCTCCCTGTGTCTGTCTGTCGCTCCCTGTGTCTGTCTCTCTCGCTCCCTGTGTCTGTCTCTCTCGCTCCCTGTGTCTGTCTCTCTCGCTCCCTGTGTCTGTCTCTCTCGCTCCCTGTGTCTGTCTCTCACTCCCTGTGTCTGTCTCTCACTCCCTGTGTCTGTCTCTCACTCCCTGTGTCTGTCTCTCGCTCCCTGTGTCTGTCTGTCTCTTGCTCCCTGTGTCTGTCTGTCTCTTGCTCCCTGTGTCTGTCTGTCTCTCGCTCCCTGTGTCTGTCTCTCTCGCTCCCTGTGTCTGTCTCTCTCGCTCCCTGTGTCTGTCTCTCTCGCTCCCTGTGTCTGTCTCTCTCGCTCCCTGTGTCTGTCTCTCTCGCTCCCTGTGTCTGTCTCTCGCTCCCTGTGTCTCTCTCTCGCTCCCTGTGTCTCTCTCTCGCTCCCTGTGTCTCTCTCTCGCTCCCTGTGTCTGTCTCTCGCTCCCTGTGTCTGTCTCTCGCTCCCTGTGTCTGTCTCTCGCTCCCTGTGTCTGTCTCTCGCTCCCTGTGTCTGTCTCTCGCTCCCTGTGTCTGTCTCTCTCTCGCTCCCTGTGTCTGTGTCTCGCTCCCTGTGTCTGTCTCTCTCACTCCCTGTGTCTGTCTCTCTCGCTCCCTGTGTCTGTCTCTCTCTCGCTCCCTGTGTCTGTCTCTCTCTCGCTCCCTGTGTCTGTGTCTCGCTCCCTGTGTCTGTCTGTGTCTCGCTCCCTGTGTCTGTCTGTCTCTCGCTCCCTGTGTCTGTCTCTCTCTCGCTCCCTGTGTCTGTCTCTCTCTCGCTCCCTGTGTCTGTCTGTCTCTCGCTCCCTGTGTCTGTCTGTCTCTCGCTCCCTGTGTCTGTCTGTCTCTCGCTCCCTGTGTCTGTCTGTCTCTCGCTCCCTGTGTCTGTCTGTCTCTCGCTCCCTGTGTCTGTCTGTCTCTCGCTCCCTGTGTCTGTCTGTCTCTCGCTCCCTGTGTCTGTCTGTCTCTCGCTCCCTGTGTCTGTCTCTCTCTCGCTCCCTGTGTCTCTCTCTCGCTCCCTGTGTCTGTCTCTCTCTCTCCCCCTGTGTCTGTCTCTCGCTCCCTGTGTCTGTCTCTCTCGCACCCTGTGTCTGTCTCTCGCACCCTGTGTCTGTCTCTCGCACCCTGTGTCTGTCTCTCGCTCCCTGTGTCTGTCTCTCGCTCCCTGTGTCTGTCTGTCTCTCGCTCCCTGTGTCTGTCTGTCTCTCGCTCCCTGTGTCTGTCTGTCTCTCGCTCCCTGTGTCTCTCTCGCTCCCTGTGTCTGTCTGTCTCTTGCTCCCTGTGTCTGTCTCGCTCCCTGTGTCTCTCTCGCTCCCTGTGTCTGTCTCTCTCTCTCCCTGTGTCTGTCTCTCGCTCCCTGTGTCTGTCTCTCGCTCCCTGTGTCTGTCTCTCGCTCCCTGTGTCTGTCTCTCGCTCCCTGTGTCTGTCTCTCGCTCCCTGTGTCTGTCTCTCGCTCCCTGTGTCTGTCTCTCTCGCTCCCTGTGTCTGTCTCTCTCGCTCCCTGTGTCTGTCTTTCTCGCTCCCTGTGTCTGTCTCTCTCGCTCCCTGTGTCTGTCTCTCTCGCTCCCTGTGTCTGTCTGTCTCTCGCTCCCTGTGTCTGTCTCGCTCCCTGTGTCTCTCTCTTGCTCCCTGTGTCTGTCTCTCTCTTGCTCCCTGTGTCTGTCTCTCTCTTGCTCCCTGTGTCTGTCTCTCGCTCCCTGTGTCTGTCTCTCGCTCCCTGTGTCTGTCTCTCGCTCCCTGTGTCTGTCTCTCTCGCTCCCTGTGTCTCTCTCTTGCTCCCTGTGTCTGTCTCTCTCTTGCTCCCTGTGTCTGTCTCGCTCCCTGTGTCTGTCTCTCTCGCTCCCTGTGTGTCTCTCTCGCTCCCTGTGTCTGTCTCTCGCTCCCTGTGTCTGTCTCTCGCTCCCTGTGTCTGTCTCTCGCTCCCTGTGTCTGTCTCTCGCTCCCTGTGTCTGTCTCTCGCTCCCTGTGTCTGTCTGTCTCTCGCTCCCTGTGTCTGTCTCTTGCTCCCTGTGTCTGTCTCTCGCTCCCTGTGTCTGTCTCTCGCTCCCTGTGTCTGTCTCTCTCTCCCTGTGTCTCTCTCGCTCCCTGTGTCTGTCTCTCGCTCCCTGTGTCTGTCCCTCGCTCCCTGTGTCTGTCTGTCTCGCTCCCTGTGTCTGTCTGTCTCTCGCTCCCTGTGTCTGTCTGTCTCTCGCTCCCTGTGTCTGTCTCTCGCTCCCTGTGTCTGTCTGTCTCTCGCTCCCTGTGTCTGTCTGTCTCTCGCTCCCTGTGTCTGTCTGTCTCTCGCTCCCTGTGTCTGTCTGTCTCTCGCTCCCTGTGTCTGTCTCTCTCTCGCTCCCTGTGTCTCTCTCTTGCTCCCTGTGTCTGTCTCTCTCTCCCCCTGTGTCTGTCTCTCGCTCCCTGTGTCTGTCTCTCTCGCACCCTGTGTCTGTCTCTCGCACCCTGTGTCTGTCTCTCGCTCCCTGTGTCTGTCTCTCGCTCCCTGTGTCTGTCTCTCGCTCCCTGTGTCTGTCTCTCGCTCCCTGTGTCTGTCTCTCGCTCCCTGTGTCTGTCTCTCGCTCCCTGTGTCTGTCTCTCGCTCCCTGTGTCTGTCTCTCGCTCCCTGTGTCTGTCTCTCGCTCCCTGTGTCTGTCTCTCTCTCGCTCCCTGAGTCTCTCTCTCTCTCCCTGTGTCTGTCTCTCGCTCCCTGTGTCTGTCTCTCTCGCTCCCTGTGTCTGTCTCTCTCGCTCCCTGTGTCTGTCTCTCTCGCTCCCTGTGTCTGTCTCTCTCGCTCCCTGTGTCTGTCTCTCTCGCTCACTGTGTCTGTCTCTCGCTCCCTGCGTCTGTCTCTCGCTCCCAGTGTCTGTCTCTCGCTCCCAGTGTCTGTCTCTCGCTCCCAGTGTCTGTCTCTCGCTCCCAGTGTCTGTCTCTCACTCCCTGTGTCTGTCTGTCGCTCCCTGTGTCTGTCTCTCTCGCTCCCTGTGTCTGTCTGTCTCTCGCTCCCTGTGTCTGTCTCTCGCTCCCTGTGTCTGTCTCTCGCTCCCTGTGTCTGTCTCTCTCGCTCCCTGTGTCTGTCTCTCACTCCCTGTGTCTGTCTGTCTCTCGCTCCCTGTGTCTGTCTGTCTCTCGCTCCCTGTGTCTGTCTGTCTCTCGCTCCCTGTGTCTGTCTCTCGCTCCCTGTGTCTGTCTCTCGCTCCCTGTGTCTGTCTGTCTCGCTCCCTGTGTCTGTCTGTCTCGCTCCCTGTGTCTGTCTGTCTCTTGCTCCCTGTGTCAGTCTGTCTCTCGCTCCCTGTGTCTGTCTCTCTTGCTCCCTGTGTCTGTCTCTCTTGCTCCCTGTGTCTGTCTGTCTCTCGCTCCCTGTGTCTGTCTCTCTCGCTCCCTGTGTCTGTCTCTCTTGCTCCCTGTGTCTCTCTCTCGCTCCCTGTGTCTCTCTCTCGCTCCCTGTGTCTCTCTCTCGCTCCCTGTGTCTCTCTCTCGCTCCCTGTGTCTGTCTCTCTCTCGCTCCCTGTGTCTGTGTCTCGCTCCCTGTGTCTGTCGCTCCCTGTGTCTGTCTGTCGCTCCCTGTGTCTGTCTGTCGCTCCCTGTGTCTGTCTCTCTCGCTCCCTGTGTCTGTCTCTCTCGCTTCCTGTGTCTGTCTCTCTCGCTCCCTGTGTCTGTCTCTCTCGCTCCCTGTGTCTGTCTCTCTCGCTCCCTGTGTCTGTCTCTCACTCCCTGTGTCTGTCTCTCACTCCCTGTGTCTGTCTCTCACTCCCTGTGTCTGTCTCTCACTCCCTGTGTCTGTCTCTCGCTCCCTGTGTCTGTCTCTCGCTCCCTGTGTCTGTCTGTCTCTTGCTCCCTGTGTCTGTCTGTCTCTTGCTCCCTGTGTCTGTCTGTCTCTCGCTCCCTGTGTCTGTCTCTCTCGCTCCCTGTGTCTGTCTCTCTCGCTCCCTGTGTCTGTCTCTCTCGCTCCCTGTGTCTGTCTCTCTCGCTCCCTGTGTCTCTCTCTCGCTCCCTGTGTCTCTCTCTCGCTCCCTGTGTCTGTCTCTCGCTCCCTGTGTCTGTCTCTCGCTCCCTGTGTCTGTCTCTCGCTCCCTGTGTCTGTCTCTCGCTCCCTGTGTCTGTCTCTCTCTCGCTCCCTGTGTCTGTGTCTCGCTCCCTGTGTCTGTCTCTCTCACTCCCTGTGTCTGTCTCTCTCGCTCCCTGTGTCTGTCTCTCTCGCTCCCTGTGTCTGTCTCTCTCGCTCCCTGTGTCTGTCTCTCTCGCTCCCTGTGTCTGTCTCTCTCGCTCCCTGTGTCTGTCTTTCTCGCTCCCTGTGTCTGTCTCTCTCGCTCCCTGTGTCTGTCTCTCTCGCTCCCTGTGTCTGTCTCTCTCGCTCCCTGTGTCTGTCTGTCTCTCGCTCCCTGTGTCTGTCTCGCTCCCTGTGTCTGTCTCTCTCGCTCCCTGTGTCTGTCTCTCTCGCTCCCTGTGTCTGTCTTTCTCGCTCCCTGTGTCTGTCTCTCTCGCTCCCTGTGTCTGTCTCTCTCTCGCTCCCTGTGTCTGTCTCTCTCTCGCTCCCTGTGTCTGTGTCTCGCTCCCTGTGTCTGTCTCTCTCTCGCTCCCTGTGTCTGTCTCTCTCTCGCTCCCTGTGTCTGTCTCTCTCTCGCTCCCTGTGTCTGTCTCTCTCTCGCTCCCTGTGTCTGTCTCTCGCTCCCTGTGTCTGTCTGTCTCTCGCTCCCTGTGTCTGTCTGTCTCTCGCTCCCTGTGTCTGTCTGTCTCTCGCTCCCTGTGTCTGTCTGTCTCTCGCTCCCTGTGTCTGTCTGTCTCTCGCTCCCTGTGTCTGTCTGTCTCTCGCTCCCTGTGTCTGTCTCTCTCTCGCTCCCTGTGTCTCTCTCTCGCTCCCTGTGTCTGTCTCTCTCTCTCCCCCCTGTGTCTGTCTCTCGCTCCCTGTGTCTGTCTCTCTCGCACCCTGTGTCTGTCTCTCGCACCCTGTGTCTGTCTCTCGCACCCTGTGTCTGTCTCTCGCTCCCTGTGTCTGTCTCTCGCTCCCTGTGTCTGTCTGTCTCTCGCTCCCTGTGTCTGTCTGTCTCTCGCTCCCTGTGTCTGTCTGTCTCTCGCTCCCTGTGTCTGTCTGTCTCTCGCTCCCTGTGTCTCTCTCGCTCCCTGTGTCTGTCTGTCTCTTGCTCCCTGTGTCTGTCTCTTGCTCCCTGTGTCTGTCTCTTGCTCCCTGTGTCTCTCTCGCTCCCTGTGTCTGTCTCTCTCTCTCCCTGTGTCTGTCTCTCGCTCCCTGTGTCTGTCTCTCGCTCCCTGTGTCTGTCTCTCTCGCTCCCTGTGTCTGTCTCTCTCGCTCCCTGTGTCTGTCTCTCTCGCTCCCTGTGTCTGTCTCTCTCGCTCCCTGTGTCTGTCTCTCTCGCTCCCTGTGTCTGTCTTTCTCGCTCCCTGTGTCTGTCTCTCTCGCTCCCTGTGTCTGTCTCTCTCGCTCCCTGTGTCTGTCTGTCTCTCGCTCCCTGTGTCTGTCTCGCTCCCTGTGTCTCTCTCTTGCTCCCTGTGTCTGTCTCTCTCTTGCTCCCTGTGTCTGTCTCTCGCTCCCTGTGTCTGTCTCTCGCTCCCTGTGTCTGTCTCTCGCTCCCTGTGTCTGTCTCTCGCTCCCTGTGTCTGTCTCTCTCGCTCCCTGTGTCTCTCTCTTGCTCCCTGTGTCTGTCTCTCTCTTGCTCCCTGTGTCTGTCTCTCGCTCCCTGTGTCTGTCTGTCTCTCGCTCCCTGTGTCTGTCTCTTGCTCCCTGTGTCTGTCTCTCGCTCCCTGTGTCTGTCTCTCGCTCCCTGTGTCTGTCTCTCGCTCCCTGTGTCTCTCTCGCTCCCTGTGTCTGTCTCTCGCTCCCTGTGTCTGTCCCTCGCTCCCTGTGTCTGTCTGTCTCGCTCCCTGTGTCTGTCTGTCTCTCGCTCCCTGTGTCTGTCTGTCTCTCGCTCCCTGTGTCTGTCTCTCGCTCCCTGTGTCTGTCTGTCTCTCGCTCCCTGTGTCTGTCTGTCTCTCGCTCCCTGTGTCTGTCTGTCTCTCGCTCCCTGTGTCTGTCTCTCTCTCGCTCCCTGTGTCTCTCTCTTGCTCCCTGTGTCTGTCTCTCTCTCCCCCTGTGTCTGTCTCTCGCTCCCTGTGTCTGTCTCTCTCGCACCCTGTGTCTGTCTCTCTCGCACCCTGTGTCTGTCTCTCGCTCCCTGTGTCTGTCTCTCGCTCCCTGTGTCTGTCTCTCGCTCCCTGTGTCTGTCTCTCGCTCCCTGTGTCTGTCTCTCGCTCCCTGTGTCTGTCTCTCGCTCCCTGTGTCTGTCTCTCGCTCCCTGTGTCTGTCTCTCGCTCCCTGTGTCTGTCTCTCGCTCCCTGTGTCTGTCTCTCGCTCCCTGTGTCTGTCTCTCGCTCCCTGTGTCTGTCTCTCGCTCCCTGTGTCTGTCTCTCGCTCCCTGTGTCTGTCTCTCGCTCCCTGTGTCTGTCTCTCGCTCCCTGTGTCTGTCTCTCTCTCGCTCCCTGAGTCTCTCTCTCTCTCCCTGTGTCTGTCTCTCTCGCTCCCTGTGTCTGTCTCTCTCGCTCCCTGTGTCTGTCTCTCTCGCTCCCTGTGTCTCTCTCTCGCTCCCTGTGTCTGTCTCTCGCTCCCTGTGTCTGTCTCGCTCCCTGTGTCTGTCTCTCGCTCCCTGTGTCTCTCTCTCGCTCCCTGTGTCTCTCTCTCGCTCCCTGTGTCTCTCTCTCGCTCCCTGTGTCTGTCTCTCGCTCCCTGTGTCTGTCTCGCTCCCTGTGTCTCTCTCTCGCTCCCTGTGTCTGTCTCTCACTCCCTGTGTCTGTCTGTCTCTCGCTCCCTGTGTCTGTCTCGCTCCCTGTGTCTGTCTCGCTCCCTGTGTCTGTCTCGCTCCCTGTGTCTGTCTCGCTCCCTGTGTCTGTCTATCACTCCCTGTGTCTGTCTCTCTCACTCCCTGTGTCTGTCTCGCTCCCTGTGTCTCTCTCGCTCCCTGTGTCTGTCTCTCGCTCCCTGTGTCTGTCTCGCTCCCTGTGTCTGTCTCTCGCTCCCTGTGTCTGTCTCTCGCTCCCTGTGTCTGTCTCTCGCTCCCTGTGTCTGTCTCTCGCTCCCTGTGTCTGTCTCTCGCTCCCTGTGTCTCTCTCTCGCTCCCTGTGTCTGTCTCTCACTCCCTGTGTCTGTCTGTCTCTCGCTCCCTGTGTCTGTCTCGCTCCCTGTGTCTCTCTCTCACTCCCTGTGTCTGTCTGTCTCTCGCTCCCTGTGTCTGTCTGTCTCTCGCTCCCTGTGTCTGTCTGTCTCTCGCTCCCTGTGTCTGTCTGTCTCTCGCTCCCTGTGTCTGTCTGTCTCTCGCTCCCTGTGTCTGTCTGTCTCTCGCTCCCTGTGTCTGTCTCTCGCTCCCTGTGTCTGTCTCTCGCTCCCTGTGTCTGTCTCTCTCGCTCCCTGTGTCTGTCTCTCGCTCCCTGTGTCTGTCTCTCGCTCCCTGTGTCTGTCTCTCGCTCCCTGTGTCTCTCTCTCGCTCCCTGTGTCTCTCTCTCGCTCCCTGTGTCTCTCTCTCGCTCCCTGTGTCTGTCTCTCGCTCCCTGTGTCTGTCTGTCTCTCGCTCCCTGTGTCTGTCTGTCTCTCGCTCCCTGTGTCTGTCTCGCTCCCTGTGTCTGTCTCGCTCCCTGTGTCTCTCTCTCACTCCCTGTGTCTGTTTCTCTCGCTCCCTGTGTCTGTCTGTCTCTCGCTCCCTGTGTCTGTCTCTCGCTCCCTGTGTCTGTCTCTCGCTCGCTGTGTCTGTCTCTCTCGCTCCCTGTGTCTGTCTCTCTCGCTCCCTGTGTCTGTCTCTCGCTCCCTGTGTCTGTCTCTCGCTCCCTGTGTCTGTCTGTCTCGCTCCCTGTGTCTGTCTGTCTCGCTCCCTGTGTCTGTCTGTCCCTCGCTCCCTGTGTCTGTCTGTCTCTCGCTCCCTGTGTCTGTCTGTCTCTCGCTCCCTGTGTCTGTCTGTCTCTCGCTCCCTGTGTCTGTCCCTCGCTCCCTGTGTCTGTCTGTCTCGCTCCCTGTGTCTGTCTGTCTCTTGCTCCCTGTGTCTGTCTCGCTCCCTGTGTCTCTCTCTTGCTCCCTGTGTCTGTCTCTCTCTTGCTCCCTGTGTCTGTCTCTCGCTCCCTGTGTCTGTCTCTCTCGCTCCCTCTGTCTCTCTCTTGCTCCCTGTGTCTGTCTCTCTCGCTCCCTGTGTCTGTCTCTCTCTTGCTCCCTGTGTCTGTCTCTCGCTCCCTGTGTCTGTCTGTCTCTCGCTCCCTGTGTCTGTCTGTCTCTCGCTCCCTGTGTCTGTCTCTCGCTCCCTGTGTCTGTCTCTCGCTCCCTGTGTCTGTCCCTCGCTCCCTGTGTCTGTCCCTCGCTCCCTGTGTGTCTCTCTCGCTCCCTGTGTCTGTCCCTCGCTCCCTGTGTGTCTCTCTCGCTCCCTGTGTCTGTCTCTCGCTCCCTGTGTCTGTCTCTCGCTCCCTGTGTCTGTCTGTCTCTCGCTCCCTGTGTCTGTCTCTCGCTCCCTGTGTCTGTCCCTCGCTCCCTGTGTCTGTCTGTCTCTCGCTCCCTGTGTCTGTCTCTCTCTCGCTCCCTGTGTCTCTCTCTTGCTCCCTGTGTCTGTCTCTCTCTCCCCCTGTGTCTGTCTCTCGCTCCCTGTGTCTGTCTCTCTCGCACCCTGTGTCTGTCTGTCTCTCGCTCCCTGTGTCTGTCTCTCTCTCGCTCCCTGTGTCTCTCTCTTGCTCCCTGTGTCTGTCTCTCTCTCCCCCTGTGTCTGTCTCTCGCTCCCTGTGTCTGTCTCTCTCGCACCCTGTGTCTGTCTCTCGCACCCTGTGTCTGTCTCTCGCTCCCTGTGTCTGTCTCTCGCTCCCTGTGTCTGTCTCTCGCTCCCTGTGTCTGTCTCTCGCTCCCTGTGTCTGTCTCTCGCTCCCTGTGTCTGTCTCTCGCTCCCTGTGTCTGTCTCTCGCTCCCTGTGTCTGTCTCTCGCTCCCTGTGTCTGTCTCTCGCTCCCTGTGTCTGTCTCTCGCTCCCTGTGTCTGTCTCTCTCTCGCTCCCTGAGTCTCTCTCTCTCTCCCTGTGTCTGTCTCTCGCTCCCTGTGTCTGTCTCTCTCGCTCCCTGTGTCTGTCTCTCTCGCTCCCTGTGTCTCTCTCTCGCTCCCTGTGTCTGTCTCTCGCTCCCTGTGTCTGTCTCGCTCCCTGTGTCTGTCTCTCGCTCCCTGTGTCTCTCTCTCGCTCCCTGTGTCTCTCTCTCGCTCCCTGTGTCTCTCTCTCGCTCCCTGTGTCTGTCTCTCGCTCCCTGTGTCTGTCTCGCTCCCTGTGTCTCTCTCTCGCTCCCTGTGTCTCTCTCTCGCTCCCTGTGTCTGTCTCTCACTCCCTGTGTCTGTCTGTCTCTCGCTCCCTGTGTCTGTCTCGCTCCCTGTGTCTGTCTCGCTCCCTGTGTCTGTCTCGCTCCCTGTGTCTGTCTCGCTCCCTGTGTCTGTCTCGCTCCCTGTGTCTGTCTATCACTCCCTGTGTCTGTCTCTCTCACTCCCTGTGTCTCTCTCGCTCCCTGTGTCTCTCTCGCTCCCTGTGTCTGTCTCTCGCTCCCTGTGTCTGTCTCGCTCCCTGTGTCTGTCTCGCTCCCTGTGTCTGTCTCTCGCTCCCTGTGTCTGTCTCTCGCTCCCTGTGTCTGTCTCTCGCTCCCTGTGTCTGTCTCTCGCTCCCTGTGTCTGTCTCTCGCTCCCTGTGTCTCTCTCTCGCTCCCTGTGTCTGTCTCTCACTCCCTGTGTCTGTCTGTCTCTCGCTCCCTGTGTCTGTCTCGCTCCCTGTGTCTCTCTCTCACTCCCTGTGTCTGTCTGTCTCTCGCTCCCTGTGTCTGTCTGTCTCTCGCTCCCTGTGTCTGTCTGTCTCTCGCTCCCTGTGTCTGTCTGTCTCTCGCTCCCTGTGTCTGTCTGTCTCTCGCTCCCTGTGTCTGTCTGTCTCTCGCTCCCTGTGTCTGTCTGTCTCTCGCTCCCTGTGTCTGTCTGTCTCTCGCTCCCTGTGTCTGTCTGTCTCTCGCTCCCTGTGTCTGTCTGTCTCTCGCTCCCTGTGTCTGTCTCTCGCTCCCTGTGTCTGTCTCTCGCTCCCTGTGTCTGTCTCTCTCGCTCCCTGTGTCTGTCTCTCGCTCCCTGTGTCTGTCTCTCGCTCCCTGTGTCTGTCTCTCGCTCCCTGTGTCTGTCTCTCGCTCCCTGTGTCTCTCTCTCGCTCCCTGTGTCTCTCTCTCGCTCCCTGTGTCTCTCTCTCGCTCCCTGTGTCTGTCTCTCGCTCCCTGTGTCTGTCTGTCTCTCGCTCCCTGTGTCTGTCTGTCTCTCGCTCCCTGTGTCTGTCTGTCTCTCGCTCCCTGTGTCTGTCTCGCTCCCTGTGTCTGTCTCGCTCCCTGTGTCTCTCTCTCACTCCCTGTGTCTGTTTCTCTCGCTCCCTGTGTCTGTCTGTCTCTCGCTCCCTGTGTCTGTCTCTCGCTCCCTGTGTCTGTCTCTCGCTCGCTGTGTCTGTCTCTCTCGCTCCCTGTGTCTGTCTCTCTCGCTCCCTGTGTCTGTCTCTCGCTCCCTGTGTCTGTCTCTCGCTCCCTGTGTCTGTCTCTCGCTCCCTGTGTCTGTCTGTCTCGCTCCCTGTGTCTGTCTGTCTCGCTCCCTGTGTCTGTCTGTCTCGCTCCCTGTGTCTGTCTGTCCCTCGCTCCCTGTGTCTGTCTGTCTCTCGCTCCCTGTGTCTGTCTGTCTCTCGCTCCCTGTGTCTGTCTGTCTCTCGCTCCCTGTGTCTGTCTGTCTCTCGCTCCCTGTGTCTGTCCCTCGCTCCCTGTGTCTGTCTGTCTCGCTCCCTGTGTCTGTCTGTCTCTTGCTCCCTGTGTCTGTCTCGCTCCCTGTGTCTCTCTCTTGCTCCCTGTGTCTGTCTCTCTCTTGCTCCCTGTGTCTGTCTCTCGCTCCCTGTGTCTGTCTCTCTCGCTCCCTGTGTCTCTCTCTTGCTCCCTGTGTCTGTCTCTCTCGCTCCATGTGTCTGTCTCTCTCTTGCTCCCTGTGTCTGTCTCTCGCTCCCTGTGTCTGTCTGTCTCTCGCTCCCTGTGTCTGTCTCTCGCTCCCTGTGTCTGTCTGTCTCTCGCTCCCTGTGTCTGTCTGTCTCTCGCTCCCTGTGTCTGTCTCTCGCTCCCTGTGTCTGTCTCTCGCTCCCTGTGTCTGTCCCTCGCTCCCTGTGTCTGTCCCTCGCTCCCTGTGTCTGTCCCTCGCTCCCTGTGTGTCTCTCTCGCTCCCTGTGTCTGTCCCTCGCTCCCTGTGTGTGTCTCTCGCTCCCTGTGTCTGTCTCTCGCTCCCTGTGTCTGTCTCTCGCTCCCTGTGTCTGTCTCTCGCTCCCTGTGTCTGTCTGTCTCTCGCTCCCTGTGTCTGTCTGTCTCTCGCTCCCTGTGTCTGTCTCTCGCTCCCTGTGTCTGTCCCTCGCTCCCTGTGTCTGTCTGTCTCGCTCCCTGTGTCTGTCTGTCTCTCGCTCCCTGTGTCCCTCTCGCTCCCTGTGTCTGTCTCTCGCTCCCTGTGTCTGTCTCTCGCTCCCTGTGTCTGTCTCTCGCTCCCTGTGTCTCTCTCGCTCCCTGTGTCTCTCTCGCTCCCTGTGTCTCTCTCGCTCCCTGTGTCTCTCTCGCTCCCTGTGTCTCTCTCGCTCCCTGTGTCTGTCTCTCGCTCCCTGTGTCTGTCTCTCTCTCGCTCCCTGTGTCTGTCTCTCTCTCGCTCCCTGTGTCTGTCTCTCTCTCGCTCCCTGTGTCTGTCTCTCTCGCTCCCTGTGTCTGTCTCGCTCCCTGTGTCTGTCTCTCGCTCCCTGTGTCTGTCTCTCGCTCCCTGTGTCTGTCTCTCGCTCCCTGTGTCTGTCTCTCTTGCTCCCTGTGTCTCTCTCTCGCTCCCTGTGTCTGTCTCTCTCTCGCTCCCTGTGTCTGTCTCTCTCTCACTCCCTGTGTCTGTCTCTCTCGCTCCCTGTGTCTGTCTCTCTCGCTCCCTGTGTCTCTCTCGCTCCCTGTGTCTGTCTCGCTCCCTGTGTCTGTCTCTCGCTCCCTGTGTCTGTCTCTCGCTCCCTGTGTCTGTCTGTCTCTCGCTCCCTGTGTCTGTCTGTCTCTCGCTCCCTGTGTCTGTCTGTCTCTCGCTCCCTGTGTCTGTCTCTCGCTCCCTGTGTCTGTCTCGCTCCCTGTGTCTGTCTGTCTCTCGCTCCCTGTGTCCCTCTCGCTCCCTGTGTCTGTCTCTCGCTCCCTGTGTCTGTCTCTCTCGCTCCCTGTGTCTGTCTCTCTCGCTCCCTGTGTCTGTCTCGCTCCCTGTGTCTGTCTCTCGCTCCCTGTGTCTCTCTCTCGCTCCCTGTGTCTGTCTCTCTCGCTCCCTGTGTCTGTCTCGCTCCCTGTGTCTGTCTCTCGCTCCCTGTGTCTGTCTCTCGCTCCCTGTGTCTGTCTCTCGCTCCCTGTGTCTGTCTCTCGCTCCCTGTGTGTCTCTCTTGCTCCCTGTGTCTCTCTCTCGCTCCTTGTGTCTGTCTCTCTCGCTCCCTGTGTCTGTCTCTCTCTCGCTCCCTGTGTCTGTCTCTCTCTCGCTCCCTGTGTCTGTCTCTCTCGCTCCCTGTGTCTGTCTCTCGCTCCCTGTGTCTGTCTCTTGCTCCCTGTGTCTGTCTCTCGCTCCTTGTGTCTGTCTCTCTCGCTCCCTGTGTCTGTCTGTCTCTCGCTCCCTGTGTCTGTCTGTCTCTCGCTCCCTGTGTCTGTCTGTCTCTCGCTCCCTGTGTCTGTCTGTCTCTCGCTCCCTGTGTCTGTCTCTCGCTCCCTGTGTCTGTCTCTCACTCCCTGTGTCTGTCTCTCTCGCTCCCTGTGTCTGTCTCTCGCTCCCTGTGTCTGTCTCTCTCGCTCCCTGTGTCTGTCTCGCTCCCTGTGTCTGTCTCGCTCCCTGTGTCTGTCTCGCTCCCTGTGCCTGTCTGTCTCTCGCTCCCTGTGTCTTTCTCTCGCTCCCTGTGTCCCTCTCTCTCTCGCTACCTGTGTCTGTCTGTCTCGCTCCCTGTGTCTGTCTCTCTCTCGCTCCCTGTGTCTGTCTCTCTCGCTCCCTGTGTCTGTCTCTCGCTCCCTGTGTCTGTCTCTCGCTCCCTGTGTCTGTCTCTCGCTCCCTGTGTCTGTCTGTCTCTCTCTCCCTGTGTCTTTCTCTCGCTCCCTGTGTCCCTCTCTCTCTCGCTACCTGTGTCTGTCTGTCTCGCTCCCTGTGTCTGTCTCTCTCTCGCTCCCTGTGTCTGTCTCTCTCGCTCCCTGTGTCTGTCTCTCTCGCTCCCTGTGTCTGTCTCGCTCGCTCACTGTGTCTGTCTCTCGCTCCCTGCGTCTGTCTCTCGCTCCCAGTGTCTGTCTCTCGCTCCCAGTGTCTGTCTCTCACTCCCTGTGTCTGTCTGTCGCTCCCTGTGTCTGTCTCTCTCGCTCCCTGTGTCTGTCTGTCTCTCGCTCCCTGTGTCTGTCTCTCGTTCCCTGTGTCTGTCTCTCGCTCCCTGTGTCTGTCTCGCTCGCTCCCTGTGTCTGTCTCTCTCGCTCCCTGTGTCTGTCTCTCGCTCCCTGTGTCTGTCTCTCTCGCTCCCTGTGTCTGTCTTTCACTCCCTGT
>NC_054506.1:3685917-3712701 GCF_017639515.1 Carcharodon carcharias
GAGGGACACGGTTCACATTTCCAGTCCTCATGACCCTTCAACAGAACCAAGGAAAAATAGGAAAGGGGTGAAATATAAGATGGTTTAAGGGGTGGGGGGAGGGGGGACAGGTAGAGCTGGGTAGAGGGCCACTAATAAGTGGAGGTAACCAAAAGATGTCACAGGTAAAAGGACAAAGAGGTGTTGAAGGTGGTGATATTATCATAAGGAATGTGCTAGTTAAGGTTAGAAAGCAGGACAAGCAAGGTACAGATAGACCTAGTGGGGGTGGGGTGAAGGTACAGATAGCCCTAGTGGGGGTGGGGTGAAGGTACAGATAGCCTTAGTGGGGGTGGGGTGAATGTACAGATAGCCCTAGTGGGGGTGGGGTGAAGCTACAGATAGTACTAGTGGGGGTTGGGTGGGGTGAAGGTACAGATAGCCCTAGTGGGGGTGGGGTGAAGCTACAGATAGTACTAGTGGGGGTCGTGTGGGGGGAAGGTACAGATAGCCCTAGTGGGGGTGGGGGGAAGGTACAGATAGCCCTAGTGGGGGTGGGGTGAAGGTACAGATAGCCCTAGTGGGGGTGGGGTGAAGGTAGAGATAGCCCTAGTGGGGGTGGGGTGAAGGTACAGATAGCCCTAGTGTGGGTGGGGTGGGGTGAAGGTACCGATAGACCTAGTGGGGGTGGGGTGAAGGTACAGATAGCCCTAGTGGGGGTGGGGTGGGGTGAAGGTACAGATAGCCCTAGTGGGGGTGGGGTGAAGGTACAGATAGCACTAGTGGGGGTGGGGTGAAGCTACAGATAGCCCTAGTGGGGGTGGGGTGGGGTGAAGCTACAGACAGCCCTAGTGGGGTTGGGGTGGGGTGAAGGTACAGATAGCCCTAGTGGGGGTGGGGTGAAGGTACAGATAGCCCTAGTGGGGGTGGGGTGAAGGTACAGACAGCCCTAGTGGGGTTGGGGTGGGGTGAAGGTACAGATAGCCCTAGTGGGGGTGGGGTGAAGGTAGAGATAGCCCTAGTGGGGGTGGGGTGAAGGTACAGATAGCCCTAGTGGGGGTGGGGTGAAGGTAGAGATAGCCCTAGTGGGGGTGGGGTGAAGGTACAGATAGCCCTAGTGGGGGTGGGGTGGGGTGAAGGTACAGATAGACCTAGTGGTGGTGGGGTGGGGTGGGATTAAGGGATCGAAATAGACTAAAGATTGGAGATAAAGCAATGGAAAGAAATACCTTTAAAAATAATGGATTAGGTGGGAAAAGAATAATCGATATAAATTATTGGACAAGTAAAGAGGCGGGGGGGGAATCAGGAAGGGGGTGGGGCTGGAGGAAGGAGTTCATGATCTACAGTTGTTGAACTCAATATTCAGTCGGTTTCTCCAGGTATTTCTGGTTCTGTTTCTGTTTTGGATTTCCAGCAGCCGCAGTTTTTTTGCTTTTATGAAAGTGAAACTAAGAGTGGATCGCCTGGAATCCCTTCACTTATGCTGCTGCCCCTTAAAGGTGTATTACACCCATCTCTCCTCTAATAGACACTTCCCCATTCCAACGATATATCCCTCCTATTAACATATAGTCATGGTTAGCTGACATCTCTCTGAATCCCTCGCTCTCTCTGTCGCTCTGAATCTCTCTCTCTCTCTCTGAATCTCTCTGCCTTGCTCTGAATCTCTCTCTCTGAATCTCTCTCTCTCTCTCTGAATCTCTCTCTCTCTATCGCTCTGAATCTCTCTCTCTGAATCTCTCTCTCTCTCGCTCTGAATCTCTTTCTCTGTCTCTCTCTCTGAATCTCTCTCTCTCTCTGAATCTCTCTGTCTCGCTCTGAATCTCTCTCCGCATCTCTCTCTCTCGCTCTGAATCTCTCTCTCTCTGAACCACTCTCTCTCTGAACCTCTCTCTCTCTGAACCTCTCTCCCTCTCTCTGAACCTCTCTCTCTCTCTGAACCTCTCTCTCTCTGAACCTCTCTCTCCCTGAATCTCTACCTCTCTCAACCTCTCTCTCTCAACCTCTCTCTCTCTCTGAACCTCTCTCTCTCTCTGAATGTCTCTCTCTCAACCTCTCTCTCTGAACCTCTCTCTCTCACTGAACCTCTCTCTGAACCTCTCTCTCGCTCTGAACCTCTCTCGCTCTGAACCTCTCTCGCTCTGAACCTCTCTCTCGCTCTGAACCTCTCTTGCTCTGAACCTCTCTCAATCTGAACCTCTCGCTCTGTCTCTCCCCCTATCTTTCTGTCTCTCTCTGTCTCTCTCTCTCACTGAACTTCTCTCGCTCTGAACTTCTCTCGCTCTGAACCTCTCTCGATCTGAACCTCTCGCTCTGTCTCTCCCCATATCTTTCTGCCTCTCTCTGTCTCTCTCGCTCTGAACCTCTCTCTCGCTCTGAACCTCTCTCTCGCTCTGAACCTCTCTCGCTCTGAACCTCTCTCGCTCTGAACCTCTCTCGCTCTGAACCTCTCTCGCTCTGAACCTCTCTCGCTCTGAACCTCTCTCTCTCTGAACCTCTCTCGATCTGAACCTCTCGCTCTGTCTCTCCCCCTATCTTTCTGTCTCTCTCTGTCTCTCTCTCTCACTGAACCTCTCTCTCGCTCTGAGCCTCTCGCTCTGTCTCTCCCCCTATCTTTCTGTCTCTCTCTGTCTCTCTCTCTCACTGAACCTCTCTCTCGCTCTGAACCTCTCTCGAACTGAACCTCTCGCTCTGTCTCTCCCCATATCTTTCTGTCTCTCTCTGTCTCTCTCTCTCTGAACCTCTCTCTCGCTCTGAACCTCTCTCGAACTGAACCTCTCGCTCTGTCTCTCCCCATATCTTTCTGTCTCTCTCTGTCTTTCTCTCTCTGAACCTCTCTCTCGCTCTGAACCTCTCGCTCTGTCTCTCCCCCTATCTTTCTGTCTCTCTCTGTCTCTCTCTCTCTGTTTCTGTCTGTCCCTCTCTCTGTCTCTCACTCTGTCTCTCTCTCTCTCTCTCTCTGTCTCTCTCTCTCTGTCTCTCTCTCTCTCTCTCTGTCTCTCTCTCTCTCTCTCCCTGTCTCTCTCTCTCTCTGTCTCTCTCTGTCTCTCTCTCTCTCTCTCTGTCTCTCTCTCTCTCTCCCTGTCTCTCTCTCTCTCTCCCTGTCTCTCTCTCTCTCTCTCTCTCTGTCTCTCTCTCTCTCTCTCTCTCTCTGTGTCTCTCTCTCTCTCTCTCCCTGTCTCTCTCCCTGTCTCTCTCCCTGTCTCTCTCCCTGTCTCTCTCTCTGTCTCTCTCTCTGTCTCTCTCTCTGTCTCTCTCTCTGTCTCTCTCTGTCTCTCTCTCTCTGTCTCTCTCTCTCTCTCTCTCCCTGTCTCTCTCTCTCTCTCTCTCTGTCTCTCTCTCTCTCTCTCTGTCTCTCTCTCTCTCTCCCTGTCTCTCTCTCTCTCTCTCTCTCTGTCTCTCTCTCTCTGTCTCTCTCTCTGTCTCTCTCTCTCTCTCTCTGTCTCTCTCTCTCTCTCTCTCTCTCTCTCTGTCTCTCTCTCTCTCCCCCTGTCTCTCCCTGTCTCTCTCTCTCTCTCTCTCTCTCTCTGTGTCTCTCTCCCTGTCTCTCTCCCTGTCTCTCTCCCTGTCTCTCTCCCTGTCTCTCTCCCTGTCTCTCTCCCTGTCTCTCTCTCTGTCTCTCTCTCTGTCTCTCTCTGTCTCTCTCTCTCTGTCTCTCTCTCTCTCTCTCCCTGTCTCTCTCTCTCTCTCTCTGTCTCTCTCTCTCTCTCTCTCTCTCTCCCTGTCTCTCTCTCTCTCTCTCTCTGTCTCTCTCTGTCTCTCTCTCTCTCTCTCTCTGTCTCTCTCTCTCTCTCTCTCTCTCTCTCTGTCTCTCTCTCTCTCTCTCTCTCTGTCTCTCTCTCTCTCTCTCCCTGTCTCTCTCGGTCTCTGGTGTCTCGGTCCCTGTTCGTCTGTTGGATTTTCATGCCTGTGTTATTGTGTTTATGTTTTACAGTTGTAATCAGGGCTTGACCTGTATCAGCATGTGTTCCCAAACCTCAGGTAGGTCTACTCCACCCTTAACCTCCTGCGCTGTCCAACTCTTGCTCAGCCTACAGCCCGACAGTGTGGTCCCTGCTCCCCACCCCTGTCCACTGACCCCTGGGTTAGGGAGTGGGGTGGGTGAATCAGCCCAGGTTCCTGCTCTCCATCCCTGTCCACTGACCCCTGGGTTAGGGAGGTGGGGGGGGCGGTGAGTTATTTGATTGTGTGTCAATCACAGCGGCCTGAGTTTCTATGTGTCTGGCAGGTGATTTTGATGTCCTTTTTGTTACAGCGCCTGTGAATCACCACATCTTCATTCTGGCTGTTTTCTCGAGTTCTGTTCTGTTTGTGGTGGTGGTTGGCTTAATGGCCTATGCCATGAAAAATAAATGGAAAAAATTGAGTGGTCTTCAGAGCCTCAGTAAGTGGAGCCCACAGCTCCCCACTCCATTGGGATTGTGTACAGTGGGAGTGAAGGGGAAGGGGATTGTGTCCATTGGGATTGTGTACAGTGGGAGTGAAGAGGAAGGGGTTTGGGTCCATTGGGATTGTGTACAGTGGGAGTGAAGAGGAAGGGGTTTGGGATTGGGATTGTGTACAGTGGGAGTGAAGAGGAAGGGGTTTGGGTCCATTGGGATTGTGTACAGTGGGAGTGAAGGGGAAGGGGTTTGGGTCCATTGGGATTGTGTACAGTGGGAGTGAACAGGGAGGAGTTTGGGATTGGGATTGTGTACAGTGGGAGTGAAGAGGAAGGGGTTTGGGTCCATTGGGATTGTGTACAGTGGGAGTGAAAGGGAAGGGGTTTGGGTCCATTGGGATTGTGTACAGTGGGAGTGAACGGGAAGGGGTTTGGGTCCATTGGGATTGTGTACAGTGGGAGTGAAGGGGAAGGGGTTTGGGTCCATTGGGATTGTGTACAGTGGGAGTGAAGAGGAAGGGGTTTGGGTCCATTGGGATTGTGTACAGTGGGAGTGAAGAGGAAGGGGTTTGGGATTGGGATTGTGTACAGTGGGAGTCAATGGGAAGGGGTTTGGGTCCATTGGGATTGTGTACAGTGGGAGTGAATGGGAAGGGGTTTGGGTCCATTGGGATTGTGTACAGTGGGAGTGAATGGGAAGGGGTTTGGGTCCATTGGGATTGTGTACCGTGGGAGTGAAGGGGAAGGGGTTTGGGTCCATTGGGATTGTGTACAGTGGGAGTGAATGGGAAGGTGTTTGGGTGCATTGGGATTGTGTACCGTGGGAGTGAATGGCAAGGGGTTTGGGTCCATTGGGATTGTGTACTGTGGGAGTCAACGGGAAGCGGTTTGGTTCCATTGGGATTGTGTAGAGTGGGAATGAACAGGAATGGCTTTGGGTCCATTGGGATTGTGTACAGTGGAAGTGAACAGGAAGGGGTTTGGGTCCATTGGGATTGTGTACAGTGGAAGTGAACAGGAAGGGGTTTGGGTCCATTAGGATTGTGTACAGTGGGAGTGAATAGGAAGGGGTTTGTGTCCATTGGGATTGTGGACAGTGGGAGTGAATAGGAAGGGGTTTGGGATTGGGATTGTGTACAGTGGGAGTGAATGGGAAGGGGTTAGGGTCCATTGGGATTGTGTACAGTGTGAGTGAACAGAAAGGGGTTTGGGTCCATTGGGATTGTGTACAGTGGGAGTGAACGGGAAGGGGTTTGGGATTGGGATTGTGTACAGTGGGAGTGAATGGGAAGGGATTTGGGTCCATTGGGATTGTGTACAGTGGGATTGAATGGGAAGGGGTTTGGGTCCATTGGGATTGTGTACAGTGGGAGTGAACGGGGAGGGGTTTGGGTCCATTGGGATTGTGTACAGTGGGAGTGAATGGGAAGGGGTTTGGGTCCATTGGGATTGTGTACAGTGGGAGTGAATGGGAAGGGGTTTGGGTCCATTGGGATTGTGTACAGTGGGAGTGAATGGGAAGGGGTTTGGGTCCATTGGGATTGTGTACAGTGGGAGTGAAGTGGAAGCGGTTTCGCTCCATTGAGATTGTGTACTTTGGGTGTGAACAGGAAGGGGTTTGGGTCCATTGGGATTAAGTAAAGTGGGAGTGAAGGCAAAGAGGTTTGGGTCCATTGGGATTGTGTACAGTGGGAGTGAACGGGAAGGGGTTTGGGTCCATTGGGATTTTGTGCAGAGGGAGCTAACAGGAAGGGTTTTGGGATTGGGATTGTGTACAGTGGGAGTGAAGGGGAAGGGGTTTGTGTCCATTGGGATTGTGTACAGTGGGAGTGAACGGGAAGGGGTTTGGGTCCATTGGGATTGTGTACAGTGGGGGTGAATGGGAAGGGGTTTGGGTCCATTGGGATTGTGTACAGTGGGAGTGAAAGGGAAGGGGTTTGGGATTGGGATTGTGTACAGTGGGAGTGAATGGGAAGGGGATTGGGTCCATTGGGGTTGTGTACAGTGGGAGTGAAGGGGATGGGGTTTTGGGTCCATTGGAATTGTGTACAGTGGGAGTGAACGGGAAGGGGTTTGGGTCCATTGGGTTTGTGTACAGTGGGAGTGAAGGGGGTTTGGGATTGGTATTGTGGACGGTGACATTTGAGCACGGATTATTGATTAATTAATTATTTCTGTCTTTTAATTTACACTTCAGCTGAAACCGGAACCGGAGTCCAATCCGAAGTGAGTGAGTCCGAGAATCTCAAAAAGCCGGTATGGGATATATCAGAGTGTTACAGTAAGGGGTGTGTGATATATCAGAGTGTTACAGTGAGGGGTGTGGGATATATCAGCGTGTTACTGTGAGGGGTGTGGGATATATCAGAGTGTTACCGTAAGGCATGTGGGATATATCAGAGTGTAACAGTGAGGTGTGTGGGATATATCAGAGTGTTACAGTGAGGTGTGTGGGATATATTAGAATGTTACAGTGAGGGGTGTAGGATACATCAGTGTTACAGTGAGGGGTGTGGGGTATATCAGAGTGTTACAGTGAGGGGTGTGGGGTATATCAGAGTGTTACAGTGAGGGGTGTGGGATATATCAGAGTGTTACAGTGAGGGGTGTGGGATATATCAGTGTGAGACAGTGAGGGGTCTGGGATATATCAGAGTGTTACAGTTAGGAGTGAGGGGTATAGCAGAGTGTTACAGTGAGGTGTGTGTGATATATCAGAGTGTTACAGTGAGGGGTGTGGGATATATCAGAGTGTTACAGTGAATGGTATGTGATATATCTGAGTGTTACAGTGAAGTGTGTGTGATATATCAGAGTGTTACAGTGAGGGGTGTGGGATATATCAGAGTGTAACAGTGAGGGGTGTGGGATATATCAGAGTGTTACAGTGAGGTGTGTGGGATACATCAGAGTGTTACAGTGAGGGGTGTGGGGTATATCAGAGTGTTACAGTGAGGGTGTGGGATATATCAGAGTGTTACAGTGAGGGGTGTGGGATATATCAGTGTTACAGTGAATGGTATGTGATATATCTGAGTGTTACAGTGAAGTGTGTGTGATATATCAGAGTGTTACAGTGAGGGGTGTGGGATATATCAGAGTGTTACCGTAAGGCGTGTGGGATATATCAGAGTGTTACAGTGAGGTGTGTGGGATATATCAGAGTGTTACAGTGAGGGGTGTGGGGTATATCAGAGTGTTACAGTGAGGGGTTTGAGATATATCAGAGTGTTACAGTGAGGTGTGTGGGATATGTTAGAATGTTACAGTGAGGGGTGTGGGATATATCAGTGTTACAGTGAGGGGTGTGGGGTATATCAGAGTGTTACAGTGAGGGGTGTGGGGTATATCAGAGTGTTACAGTGAGGGGTGTGGGATATATCAGAGTGTTACAGTGAGGGGTGTGGGGTATATCAGAGTGTTACAGTGAGGGGTGTGGGATATATCAGAGTGTTACAGTGAGGGGTGTGGGATATATCAGAGTGTTACAGTGAATGGTATGTGATATATCTGAGTGTTACAGTGAAGTGTGTGTGATATATCAGAGTGTTACAGTGAGGGGTGTGGGATATATCAGAGTGTTACAGTGAGGGGTGTGGGGTATATCAGAGTGTTACAGTGAGGGGTGTGGGGTATATCAGAGTGTTACAGTGAGGGTGTGGGATATATCAGAGTGTTACAGTGAGGGGTGTGGGATATATCAGAGTGTTACAGTGAGGGGTGTGGGGTATATCAGAGTGTTACAGTGAGGGGTGTGGGGTATATCAGAGTGTTACAGTGAGGGGTGTGGGGTATATCAGAGTGTTACAGTGAGGGTGTGGGATATATCAGAGTGTTACAGTGAGGGGTGTGGGATATATCAGAGTGTTACAGTGAGGGGTGTGGGGTATATCAGAGTGTTACAGTGAGGGGTGTGGGGTATATCAGAGTGTTACAGTGAGGGGTGTGGGGTATATCAGAGTGTTACAGTGAGGGGTGTGGGATATATCAGAGTGTTACAGTGAGGAGTGTGGGTCATGTCAGAGTGTTACAGTGAGGGGTGTGGGGTATATCAGTGTGTTACAGTGAGGGTTGTGTGATATATCAGAAAGTTGCAGTCAGGGGTGTGGGGTATAGTGTGTTACTGAGGGGTGTGGGATATATCAGAGTGTTACAGTGAGGGGTGAGGGATATATCCGAGTGTTACAGTGAGGGTTGTAGGATATATCAGAGAGTTACAGTGAGGGTTGTAGGATATATCAGAGTGTTACAGTGAGGGGTGTGGGATATATCAGAGTGTTACAGTGAGGGGTGTGGGATATATCAGAGTGTTACAGTGAGGGGTGTGGGATATATCAGAGCGTTACAGTGAGGGGTGTGGGATATATCCGAGTGTTAAAGTGAGGGTTGTAGGATATATCAGAGTGTTACAGTGAGGGGTGTGGGATATATCAGAGTGTTACAGTGAGGGGTGTGGGATATATCAGAGTGTTACAGCGTGGGGTGTGGGATATATCAGAGTGTTACAGTGAGGTGTGTGGGATATATCAGAGTGTTGCAGTGAGGGGTGTGGGATATATCCGAGTGTTACAGTGAGGGTTGTAGGATATATCAGAGTGTTACATTGAGGGGTGAGGGATATATCAGAGTGTTACAGTGAGGGGTGTGGGATATATCATTGTTACAGTGAGGGGTGTGTGATACATCAGAGTGTTAGAATGAGTGGTGTGGGGTATATCAGAGTGTTAGAGTGAGGGCTGTGGGATATATCAGAGTGTTACAGTGAGGGGTGTGGGTTAAATCAGAGTGTTACAGTGAGGGGTGTGGGATATATCAGAGTGTTACAGTGAGGGGTGTGGGATATATCAGAGTGTTACAGTGAGCGGTGTTGGATATATCAGAGTGTTACAGTGAGGGGTTTGGGATGAATCAGAGTGTTACAGTGAGGGGTGTTGGATATATCAGAGTGTTACAGTGAGGGGTTTGGATGAATCAGAGTGTTACAGTGAGGGGTGTGGGATATATCAGTGTTACAGTGAATGGTATGTGATATATCTGAGTGTTACAGTGAAGTGTGTGTGATATATCAGAGTGTTACAGTGAGGGGTGTGGGATATATCAGAGTGTAACAGTGAGGTGTGTGGGATATATCAGAGTGTTACAGTGAGGGGTGTGGGGTATATCAGAGTGTTACAGTGAGGGGTTTGAGATATATCAGAGTGTTACAGTGAGGTGTGTGGGATATATTAGAATGTTACAGTGAGGGGTGTAGGATATATCAGTGTTACAGTGAGGGGTGTGGGGTATATCAGAGTGTTACAGTGAGGGGTGTGGGGTATATCAGAGTGTTACAGTGAGGGGTGTGGGGTATATCAGAGTGTTACAGTGAGGGGTGTGGGATATATCTGTGTTACAGTGAGGGTTGTGGGGTATATCAGAGTGTTACAGTGAGGGGTGTGGGATATATCAGAGTGTAACAGTGAGGGGTGTGGGATATATCAGAGTGTTACAGTGAGGTGTGTGGGATATATCAGAGTGTTACAGTGAGGGGTGTGGGGTATATCAGAGTGTTACAGTGAGGGTGTGGGATATATCAGAGTGTTACAGTGAGGGGTGTGGGATATATCAGTGTTACAGTGAATGGTATGTGATATATCTGAGTGTTACAGTGAAGTGTGTGTGATATATCAGAGTGTTACAGTGAGGGGTGTGGGATATATCAGAGTGTTACCGTAAGGCGTGTGGGATATATCAGAGTGTAACAGTGAGGTGTGTGGGATATATCAGAGTGTTACAGTGAGGGGTGTGGGTATATCAGAGTGTTACAGTGAGGTGTGTGGGTCATGTCAGAGTGTTACAGTGAGGGGTGTGGGGTATATCAGTGTGTTACAGTGAGGGTTGTGTGATATATCAGAAAGTTGCAGTCAGGGGTGTGGGGTATAGTGTGTTACTGAGGGGTGTGGGATATATCAGAGTGTTACAGTGAGGGGTGAGGGATATATCCGAGTGTTACAGTGAGGGTTGTAGGATATATCAGAGAGTTACAGTGAGGGTTGTAGGATATATCAGAGTGTTACAGTGAGGGGTGTGGGATATATCAGAGTGTTACAGTGAGGGGTGTGGGATATATCAGAGTGTTACAGCGTGGGGTGTGGGATATATCAGAGTGTTACAGTGAGGGGTGTGGGATATATCAGAGTGTTACAGTGAGGGGTGTGGGATATATCAGAGCGTTACAGTGAGGGGTGTGGGATATATCAGAGTGTTACATTGAGGGTTGTAGGATATATCAGAGTGTTACAGTGAGGGGTGTGGGATATATCAGAGTGTTACAGTGAGGGGTGTGGGATATATCAGAGTGTTACAGCGTGGGGTGTGGGATATATCAGAGTGTTACATTGAGGTGTGTGGGATATATCAGAGTGTTGCAGTGAGGGGTGTGGGATATATCCGAGTGTTACAGTGAGGGTTGTAGGATATATCAGAGTTTTACAGTGAGGGGTGTGGGATACATCAGAGTGTTACATTGAGGGGTGAGGGATATATCAGAGTGTTACAGTGAGGCGTCTGGGATATATCAGAGTGTTACAGTGAGGGGTGTGGGATATATCATTGTTACAGTGAGGGGTGTGTGATACATCAGAGTGTTAGAATGAGTGGTGTGGGGTATATCAGAGTGTTAGAGTGAGGGCTGTGGGATATATCAGAGTGTTACAGTGAGGGGTGTGGGATATATCAGTGTGTTACAGTGAGGAGTGTGGGATATATCAGAGTGTTACAGTGTGGGGTGTGGGAAATATCAGAGTGTTACAGTGAGGGGTGTGGGTATATCAGAGTGTTACAGTGAGGTGTGTGGGTCATGTCAGAGTGTTACAGTGAGGGGTGTGGGGTATATCAGTGTGTTACAGTGAGGGTTGTGTGATATATCAGAAAGTTGCAGTCAGGGGTGTGGGGTATAGTGTGTTACTGAGGGGTGTGGGATATATCAGAGTGATACAGTGAGGGGTGAGGGATATATCCGAGTGTTACAGTGAGGGTTGTAGGATATATCAGAGAGTTACAGTGAGGGTTGTAGGATATATCAGAGTGTTACAGTGAGGGGTGTGGGATATATCAGAGTGTTACAGTGAGGGGTGTGGGATATATCAGAGTGTTACAGTGAGGAGTGTGGGATATATCAGAGTGTTACAGCGTGGGGTGTGGGATATATCAGAGTGTTACAGTGAGGGGTGTGGGATATATCAGAGCGTTACAGTGAGGGGTGTGGGATATATCCGAGTGTTAAAGTGAGGGTTGTAGGATATATCAGAGTGTTACAGTGAGGGGTGTGGGATATATCAGAGTGTTACAGTGAGGGGTGTGGGATATATCAGAGTGTTACAGCGTGGGGTGTGGGATATATCAGAGTGTTACAGTGAGGTGTGTGGGATATATCAGAGTGTTGCAGTGAGGGGTGTGGGATATATCCGAGTGTTACAGTGAGGGTTGTAGGATATATCAGAGTTTTACAGTGAGGGGTGTGGGATACATCAGAGTGTTACATTGAGGGGTGAGGGATATATCAGAGTGTTACAGTGAGGGGTGTGGGATATATCATTGTTACAGTGAGGGGTGTGTGATACATCAGAGTGTTAGAATGAGTGGTGTGGGGTATATCAGAGTGTTAGAGTGAGGGCTGTGGGATATATCAGAGTGTTACAGTGAGGGGTGTGGGTTAAATCAGAGTGTTACAGTGAGGTGTGTGGGATATATCAGTGTGTTACAGTGAGGTTTGTGGGATATATCAGTGTGTTACAGTGAGGGGTGTGGGATATATCAGAGTGTTACAGTGAGGGGTGTGGGATATATCAGAGTGTTACAGTGAGCGGTGTTGGATATATCAGAGTGTTACAGTGAGGGGTTTGGGATGAATCAGAGTGTTACAGTGAGGGGTGTGGGATATATCAGAGTGTTACAGTGAGGGGTGTTGGATATATCAGAGTGTTACAGTGACGGGTTTGGATGAATCAGAGTGTTACAGTGAGGGGTGTTGGATATATCGGAGTGTTACAGTGAGGTGTGTAGGATATATCAGAGTGTTACAGTGAGCTGTGTGGGATATATCAGAGTGTTACAGTGAGGGGTTTGGGATGAATCAGAGTGTTACAGTGAAGAGTATGGGATATATCAGAGTGTTACATTGATGGGTGTGTGATATATCAGAGTGTTACAGTGAGGGGTGTGGGTTATATCAGAGTGTTACAGTGAGGTGTGTGGGATATATCAGAGTGTTACAGTGAGGTGTGTGGGCTATATCAGAGTGTTACAGTGAGGGGTGTGGGCTATATAAGAATGTTACAGTGAGGGGTGTGGGATATATCAGAGTGTTACAGTGAGGGCTGTGGGATATATAAGAATGTTAGAGTGAGGGGTTTGGGATATATCAGAGTGTTACAGTGAGGGGTTTGGGATGAATCAGAGTGTTACAGTGAGGGGTGTGAGATATATCAGAGTGTTACAGAGAGGGGTGTGGGATATATCAGAGTGTTACAGAGAGGAGTGTGGGATATATCAGAGTGTTACAGTGAGGTGTGTGGGGTATATCAGAGTGTTACAGTGAGGGGTGTGGGATATATCAGAGTGTTACAGTGAGGGGTGTGGGATATATCAGAGTGTTACAGTGAGGAGTGTGGGATATATCAGAGTGTTACAGTGAGGTGTGTGGGATATATCAGAGTGTTACAGTGAGGGGTGTGGGGTATATCAGAGTGTAACAGTGAGGGGTGTGGGATATATCAGAGTGTTACAGTGAGGTGTGTGGGATATATAAGAGTGTTACAGTGAGGGGTGTGGGATATATCAGAGTGTTACAGCGTGGGGTGTGGGATATATCAGAGTGTTACAGTGAGGTGTGTGGGATATATCAGAGTGTTGCAGTGAGGGGTGTGGGATATATCCGAGTGTTACAGTGAGGGTTGTAGGATATATCAGAGTTTTACAGTGAGGGGTGTGGGATACATCAGAGTGTTACATTGAGGGGTGAGGGATATATCAGAGTGTTACAGTGAGGGGTGTGGGATATATCATTGTTACAGTGAGGGGTGTGTGATACATCAGAGTGTTAGAATGAGTGGTGTGGGGTATATCAGAGTGTTAGAGTGAGGGCTGTGGGATATATCAGAGTGTTACAGTGAGGGGTGTGGGTTAAATCAGAGTGTTACAGTGAGGTGTGTGGGATATATCAGTGTGTTACAGTGAGGTGTGTGGGATATATCAGTGTGTTACAGTGAGGGGTGTGGGATATATCAGAGTGTTACAGTGAGGGGTGTGGGATATATCAGAGTGTTACAGTGAGCGGTGTTGGATATATCAGAGTGTTACAGTGAGGGGTTTGGGATGAATCAGAGTGTTACAGTGAGGGGTGTGGGATATATCAGAGTGTTACAGTGAGGGGTGTTGGATATATCAGAGTGTTACAGTGACGGGTTTGGATGAATCAGAGTGTTACAGTGAGGGGTGTTGGATATATCGGAGTGTTACAGTGAGGTGTGTAGGATATATCAGAGTGTTACAGTGAGCTGTGTGGGATATATCAGAGTGTTACAGTGAGGGGTTTGGGATGAATCAGAGTGTTACAGTGAAGAGTATGGGATATATCAGAGTGTTACATTGATGGGTGTGTGATATATCAGAGTGTTACAGTGAGGGGTGTGGGTTATATCAGAGTGTTACAGTGAGGTGTGTGGGATATATCAGAGTGTTACAGTGAGGTGTGTGGGCTATATCAGAGTGTTACAGTGAGGGGTGTGGGATATATAAGAATGTTACAGTGAGGGGTGTGGGATATATCAGAGTGTTACAGTGAGGGCTGTGGGATATATAAGAATGTTAGAGTGAGGGGTTTGGGATATATCAGAGTGTTACAGTGAGGGGTTTGGGATGAATCAGAATGTTACAGTGAGGGGTGTGAGATATATCAGAGTGTTACAGAGAGGGGTGTGGGATATATCAGAGTGTTACAGAGAGGAGTGTGGGATATATCAGAGTGTTACAGTGAGGTGTGTGGGGTATATCAGAGTGTTACAGTGAGGGGTGTGGGATATATCAGAGTGTTACAGTGAGGGGTGTGGGATATATCAGAGTGTTACAGTGAGGAGTGTGGGATATATCAGAGTGTTACAGTGAGGTGTGTGGGATATATCAGAGTGTTACAGTGAGGGGTGTGGGATATATCAGAGTGTAACAGTGAGGGGTGTGGGATATATCAGAGTGTTACAGTGAGGTGTGTGGGATATATAAGAATGTTACAGTGAGGGGTGTGGGATATATCAGAGTGTTACAGTGAGGTGTGTGGGATATATCAGAGTGTTACAGTGAGGTGTGTGGGATATATCAGAGTGTTACAGTGAGGTGTGTGGGATATATAAGAATGTTACAGTGAGGGGTGTGTGATATATCAGAGTGTTACAGTGACAGGTGTGGGATATATCAGAGTGTTACAGTGAGGGGTGTGGGATATATCAGAGTGTTACAGTGAGGGGTGTGGGATATATCAGAGTGTTACAGTGAGGGGTGTGGGATATATCAGAGTGTTACAGTGAGGAGTGTGGGATATATCAGAGTGTTACAGTGAGGTGTGTGGGATATATCAGAGTGTTACAGTGAGGGGTGTGGGATATATAAGAATGTTACAGTGAGGGGTGTGGGATATATCAGAGTGTTACAGTGAGGGGTTTGGGATGAATCAGAATGTTACTTTGAGGGGTGTGGGATATATCAGAGTGTTACAGTGAGGGGTGTGGGATATATCAGAGTGTTACAGTGAGGTGTGTGTGATATATCAGAGTGTTACAGTGAGGGGTGTGGGATATATCAGAGTGTTACATTGAGGGGTTTGGGATGAATCAGAGTGTTACAGTGAGGGGTGTTGGATATATCAGAGTGTTACAGTGAGGGGTGTTGGATATATCAGAGTGTTACAGTGAGGGGTGTGGGATATATCAGAGTGTTACAGTGAGGGGTGTGGGATATATAAGAGTGTTACAGTGAGGTGTGTGGGATATATCAGAATGTTACAGTGAGGGTTTTAGGATATATCAGACTGTTACAGTGAGGGGTTTTGGATATAACAGAGTGTTACAGTGAGGGGTGTGGGATATATCAGAGTGTTACACTGAGGGGTGTGGGATATATCAGAGTGTTACATTGAGGGGTGTGGGATATTTCAGAGTGTTACAGTGAGGGGTGTGGGATATATCAGACTGTTACAGTGAGGGGTATGGGGTATATCCGAGTATTACAGTGAGGGGTGTGGGATATATCAGAGTGTTACAGTGAGGGTTGTGGGCTATAACAGTGTTACAGTGAGGGGTGTCGGATATTTCAGAGTGTTACCGTGAGGCGTGTGGGGTATGTCAAAGTGTTACAGTGACGTGTGTGGGATATATCAGAGTGTTACAGTGAGTGGTGTGGGATATATCAGAGTGTTACAGTGAGGGGTGTTGGATATATCAGAGAGTTACAGTGAGGGGTGTGGGATATATCAGAGAGTTACAGTGAGCGGTGTGGGATATATCTGAGTGTTACAGTGAGGGGTATGGGATATAACAGAGAGTTAAAGTGCAAGGTTCGGGATATATCAGAGTGTTACAGTGAGTGGTGTTGTATATATCAGTGTTAAAGTGAAGTGTGAGGGATATATCAGAGTGTTACAGTGAGGGGTTTGGGTTATATCAGAGTGTTACAGTGAGGGGTGCGCTGAATATAAGAGTATTACAGTGAGGGGTGTGGGATATATATTAGTGATACAGTGAGGGGTGTGCGATATATCAGAGAGTTACAGTGAGGTGTTTTGGATATATCAGAGTGTTAGAGTGAGAGGTGTGGGTTATATCAGAGTGTTACAGTGAGATGTGAGGGATATATCAGAGTGTTACAGTGAGGCGTGTGGGGTATATCAGAGTGTTACAGTGAGGGGTGTGGGATATATCGGTGTGTTACAGTGAGGTGCGTGGGATATAACAAAGTTACAGTGAGGGGTGAGGGATATATCAGACTGTTACAGTGAGGGGCGTGGGGTATATCAGAGTGTTACAGTGAGGGGTGTGGGATATATATGAATGTTACAGTGAGTGGTGTGGTGTATATCAGTGTTACAGTGAGGTGTGTGGGATATATTAGAATGTTACAGTGAGGGGTGTGTGATATATCAGAGTGTTACAGTGAAGGGTTTGGGATATATCAGTGTTACAGTGAGGGGTGTGGGATATGTCAGATTGTTACAGAGAGGTGTGTGGGGTATAACAGTGTAACAGTGAGGGGTGAGGGATATATCAGAGTGTTACAGTGAGGGGTGTGGGATATAACAGTGTAACAGTGAGGGGTGTGGGATATATCAGAGTGTTACAGTGAGGAGTGTGGGATATATCAGAGTGTTACAGTGAGGGGTGTGGGATATATCAGTGTTACAGTGAGGGGTGTGTGATATATCAGTGTTACAATGAGGGGTGTGTGATACATCAGAGTGTTAGAATGAGTGGTGTGGGGTATATCAGAGTGTTACAGTGAGGCGTGTGGGTTAAATCAGAGTGTTACAGTGAGCGGTGTTGGATATATCAGAGTGTTACAGTGAGGGGTTGGGGATGAATCAGAGTGTTACAGTGAGGGGTGTGGGATATATCAGAGTGTTACAGTGAGGTGTGTGGGGTATATCAGAGTGTTACAGTGAGGGGTTTGGGATGAATCAGAGTGTTACAGTGAGGGGTGTTGGATATATCAGAGTGTTACAGCGAAGAGCATGGGATATATCAGAGTGTTACATTGATGGGTGTGTGATATATCAGAGTGTTACAGTGAGGGGTGTGGGTTATATAAGAGTGTTACAGTGAGGGATGTGGGATATATCGGAGTGTTACAGTGAGGGGTGTGGGATATATAAGAATGTTACAGTGAGGGGTGTGGGATATATCAGAGTGTTACAGTGAGGGCTGTGGGATATATAAGAATGTTAGAGTGAGGGGTTTGGGATATATCAGAGTGTTACAGTGAGGGATGTGGGATATATCGGAGTGTTACAGTGAGGGGTGTGGGATATATAAGAATGTTACAGTGAGGGGTGTGGGATATATCAGAGTGTTACAGTGAGGGCTGTGGGATATATAAGAATGTTAGAGTGAGGGGTTTGGGATATATCAGAGTGTTACAGTGAGGGGTTTGGGATGAATCAGAGTGTTACAGTGAGGTGTGTGGGATATATCAGAGTGTTACAGTGAGGTGTGTGGGATATATCAGAGTGTTACAGTGAGGGGTTTGGGATGAATCAGAGTGTTACAGTGAGGTGTGTGGGATATATCAGAGTGTTACAGTGAGGGGTGTGGGATATATCAGTGTGTTACAGTGAGGGGTGTGGGATATATCAGAGTGTTACAGTGAGGGGTGTGGGATATATCAGAGTGTTACAGTGAGGGGTGTGGGATATATCAAAGTGTTACAGTGAGGGGTGTTGGATATATCAGAGTGTTACAGTGAGGTGTGTGGGATATATCAGAGTGTTACTGTGAGGTGTGTGGAATATATCAGAGTGTTACAGTGAGGGGTTTGGGATGAATCAGAGTGTTACAGTGAGGGGTGTGGGATATATCAGAGTGTTACAGTGAGGTGTGTGGGATATATCAGAGTGTTACAGTGAAGAGTATGGGATATATCAGAGTGTTACATTGATGGGTATGTGATATATCAGAGTGTTACAGTGAGGGGTGTGGGTTATATAAGAGTGTTACAGTGAGGGGTGTGGGTTATATCAGAGTGTTACAGTGAGGTGTGTGGGATATATCAGAGTGTTACAGTGAGGGGTGTGGGATATATCAGAGTGTTACAGTGAGGGGTGTGGGATATATCAGAGTGTTACATTGATGGGTGTGGGATATATCAGAGTGTTACAGTGAGGGCTGTGGGATATATAAGAATGTTAGAGTGAGGGGTTTGGGATATATCAGAGTGTTACAGTGAGGGGTGTGGGATATATCAGAGTATTAGAGTGAGGGGTTTGGGATATATCAGTGTGTTACAGTGAGGTGTGTGCGATATATCAGAGTGTTACAGTGAGGGGTGTGGGATATATCAGAGTGTTACAGTGAGGGGTTTGGGATGAATCAGATTGTTACAGTGAGGGGTGTGGGATATATCAGAGTGTTACAGTGAAGAGTATGGGATATATCAGAGTGTTACGGTGAGGGGTGTGGGTTATATAAGAGTGTTACAGAGAGGTGTGTGGGATATATAAGAGTGTTACAGAGAGGTGTGTGGGATATATCAGAGTGTTACAGTGAGGGGTGTTGGATAAATCAGAGTGTTCCAGTGAGGGTTGTAGGATATATCAGAGTGTTACAGTGAGGGGTGTGGGATATATCAGAGTGTTACAGTGATTGGTGTGGGATATATCCGAGTGTTACAGTGATTGGTGTGGGATATATCAGAGTGTTACAGTGAGGGGTGTTGGATATATCAGAGTGTTACAGTGAGGTGTGTGGGATATATCAGAGTGTTACAGTGAGGGGTGTTGGATATATCAGAGTGTTACAGTGAGGGGTGTTGGATATATCAGAGTGTTACAGTGAGGGGTGTTGGATATATCAGAGTGTTACAGTGATTGGTGTGGGATATATCAGAGTGTTACAGTGAGGGGTGTTGGATATATCAGAATGTTACAGTGAGGGGTGTTGGATATATCAGAGTGATACAGTGAGGGGTGTTGGATATATCAGAGTGTTACAGTGAGGTGTGTGGGATATATCAGAGTGTTACAGTCAGGGTTGTGGGATATATCAGACTGTTACAGTGAGGGGTATGGGGTATATCCGAGTATTACAGTGAGGGGTGTGGGATATATCAGAGTGTTACAGTGAGGGTTGTGGGCTATAACAGTGTTACAGTGAGGGGTGTCGGATATTTCAGAGTGTTACCGTGAGGCGTGTGGGGTATGTCAAAGTGTTACAGTGACGTGTGTGGGATATATCAGAGTGTTACAGTGAGTGGTGTGGGATATATCAGAGTGTTACAGTGAGGGGTGTTGGATATATCAGAGAGTTACAGTGAGGGGTGTGGGATATATCAGAGAGTTACAGTGAGCGGTGTGGGATATATCTGAGTGTTACAGTGAGGGGTATGGGATATAACAGAGAGTTAAAGTGCGAGGTTCGGGATATATCAGAGTGTTACAGTGAGTGGTGTTGTATATATCAGTGTTAAAGTGAAGTGTGAGGGATATATCAGAGTGTTACAGTGAGGGGTTTGGGTTATATCAGAGTGTTACAGTGAGGGGTGCGCTGAATATAAGAGTATTACAGTGAGGGGTGTGGGATATATATTAGTGATACAGTGAGGGGTGTGCGATATATCAGAGAGTTACAGTGAGGTGTTTTGGATATATCAGAGTGTTACAGTGAGGCGTGTGGGGTATATCAGAGTGTTACAGTGAGGGATGTGGGATATATCAGAGTGTTACAGTGAGGGGTGTGGGATATATCAGTGTTACAGTGAGGGGTGTGGGATATATCGGTGTGTTACAGTGAGGTGCGTGGGATATAACAAAGTTACAGTGAGGGGTGAGGGATATATCAGACTGTTACAGTGAGGGGCGTGGGGTATATCAGAGTGTTACAGTGAGGGGTGTGGGATATATATGAATGTTACAGTGAGTGGTGTGGTGTATATCAGTGTTACAGTGAGGTGTGTGGGATATATTAGAATGTTACAGTGAGGGGTGTGTGATATATCAGAGTGTTACAGTGAAGGGTTTGGGATATATCAGTGTTACAGTGAGGGGTGTGGGATATGTCAGATTGTTACAGAGAGGTGTGTGGGGTATAACAGTGTAACAGTGAGGGGTGACGGATATATCAGAGTGTTACAGTGAGGGGTGTGGGATATAACAGTGTAACAGTGAGGGGTGTGGGATATATCAGAGTGTTACAGTGAGGGGTTGGGGATGAATCAGAGTGTTACAGTGAGGGGTGTGGGATATATCAGAGTGTTACAGTGAGGGGTTTGGATGAATCAGAGTGTTACAGTGAGGGGTGTTGGATATATCAGAGTGTTACTGTGAGGGGTGTGGGATATATCAGAGTGTTACAGTGAGGGGTTTGGATGAATCAGAGTGTTACAGTGAGGGGTGTTGGATATATCAGAGTGTTACTGTGAGCGGTGTGGGATATATCAGAGTGTTACAGTGAGGGGTTTGGATGAATCAGAGTGTTACAGTGAGGGGTGTTGGATATATCAGAGTGTTACTGTGAGGGGTGTGGGATATATCAGAGTGTTACTGTGAGGGGTGTGGGATATATCAGAGTGTTACAGTGAGGGGTGTGGGATATATCAGAGTGTTACAGTGAGGGGTGTTGGATGTATCAGAGTGTTACAGTGAGGGGTGTTGGATATATCAGAGTGTTACAGTGAGGTGTGTGGGATATATCAGAGTGTTACAGCGAAGAGCATGGGATATATCAGAGTGTTACATTGATGGGTGTGTGATATATCAGAGTGTTACAGTGAGGGGTGTGGGTTATATAAGAGTGTTACAGTGAGGTATGTGGGATATATCAGAGTGTTACAGTGAGGTGTGTGGGATATATCGGAGTGTTACAGTGAGGGCTGTGGGATATATAAGAATGTTAGAGTGAGGGGTTTGGGATATATCAGAGTGTTACAGTGAGGGGTTTGGGATGAATCAGAGTGTTACAGTGAGGGGTATGGGATATATCAGAGTGTTACAGTGAGGGGTGTTGGATATCTCAGAGTGTTACAGTGAGGTGTGTGGGATATATCAGAGTGTTACAGTGACGGGTGTTGGATATATCAGAGTGTTACAGTGAGGTGTGTGGGATATATCAGTGTTACAGTGAGGGGTGTGGGATATATCAAAGTGTTACAGTGAGGGGTGTTGGATATATCAGAGTGTTACAGTGAGGTGTGTGGGATATATCAGAGTGTTACTGTGAGGTGTGTGGGATATATCAGAGTGTTACAGTGAGCGGTGTGGGATATATCAGAGTGTTACAGTGAGGGGTGTGGGATATATCAGAGTGTTACATTGATGGGTGTAGTATATATCAGAGTGTTACAGTGAGGGCTGTGGGATATATAAGAATGTTAGAGTGAGGGGTTTGGGATATATCAGAGTGTTACAGTGAGGGGTGTGGGATATATCAGAGTGTTACAGTGAGGGGTGTGGGATATATCAGAGTGTTACAGTGAGGGGTGTGGGATATATCAGAGTGTTACAGTGAGGGGTGTGGGATATATCAGAGTGTTACAGTGAGGGGTGTGGGATATATCAGAGTGTTACAGTGAGGGGTGTGGGATATATCAGAGTGTTACAGTGAGGGCTGTGGGATATATAAGAATGTTAGTGTGAGGGGTTTGGGATATATCAGTGTGTTACAGTGAGGTGTGTGCGATATATCAGAGTGTTACAGTGAGGGGTGTGGGATATATCAGAGTGTTACAGTGAGGGGTTTGGGATGAATCAGAATGTTACAGTGAGGGGTGTGGGATATATCAGAGTGTTACAGTGAGGTGTGTGGGATATATCAGAGTGTTACAGTGAAGAGTATGGATATATCAGAGTGTTACGGTGAGGGGTGTGGGTTATATAAGAGTGTTACAGAGAGGTGTGTGGGATATATAAGAGTGTTACAGAGAGGTGTGTGGGATATATCAGAGTGTTACAGTGAGGGGTGTTGGATAAATCAGAGTGTTCCAGTGAGGGTTGTAGGATATATCAGAGTGTTACAGTGAGGGGTGTGGGATATATCAGAGTGTTACAGTGATTGGTGTGGGATTTATCAGAGTGTTACAGTGAGGGGTGTGGAATATATCAGAGTGTTACAGTGAGGGTTGTCGGATATATCAGAGTGTTACACTGAGTGGTGTGGGATATATCAGAGTGTTACATTGAGGGGTGTGGGATATATCAGAGTGTTACAGTGAGGGTTTTGGGATATATCAGACTGTTACAGTGAGGGGTATGGGGTATATCCGAGTATTACAGTGAGGGGTGTGGGATAAATATGAGTGTTACAGTGAGGGGTGTTGGATATATCAGAGTTACAGTGACGGCTGTGGGTTATATCAGAGTGTTACAGTGAGGTGTGTGGGATATGTCAGAGTGTTACAGTGAGGTGTGTGGGATATGTCAGAGTGTTACAGCGAGGGGTGTGGGGTATATCAGTGAGTTACATTGAGGAGTGTGGGATATATCAGAGTGTTACAGTGAGGGGTGTGGGTATATCAGAGTGTTACAGTGAGGGGAGTGGGATATATCAGAGTGTTACAGTGAGGGGTGTGGATATATCAGATTGTTACAGTGAGGTGTGAGTGATATATCAGAGTGTTACAGTGAGGTGTGAGTGATATATCAGAGTGTAACAGTGAGGGTTGTGGGATATATCAGAGTGTTACAGTGAGGGGTGAGGGGTATATCAGAGCGTTACAGTGAGGGTTGTGGTTTATATCTGTGTGTTACAGTGAGGGGTTTGGGATGAATCAGAATGTTACAGTGAGGGGTGTTGGATATATCAGAGTGTTACAGTGAGGGGTGTGTGATATATCAGAGTGTTACAGTGAAGAGTATGGGATATATCAGAGTGTTACAGTGAGGGGTGTGGGTTATATAAGAGTGTTCCAGGGAGGTGTGTGGGATATATCAGAGTGTTACAGTGAGGGGTGTGGGATATATCAGAGTGTTACAGTGATTGGTGTGTGATATATCAGAGTGTTACAGTGAGGGGTGTGGGATATATCAGAGTGTTACAGTGAGGTGTGTGGGATATAACAGAGTGTTACTTTGAGGGTTGTAGGATATATCAGAGTGTTACAGTGAGGGGTGTGGGATATATCAGAGTGTTACATTGAGGGGTGTGGGATATATCAGAGTGTTACAGTGAGGGGTATGGGGTATATCCGAGTATTACAGTGAGGGGTGTGGGATATATCAGAGTGTTACAGTGAAGGGTTTGGGATATATCAGAGTGTTACAGTGAGGGCTGTGGGATATATCAGAGTGTTACAATGAGGGCTGTGGGATATATCAGAGCGTTACAGTGTGGGTTGTGGGATATATCAGAGTGTTACAGTGTGGGGTTTGTGATATATCAGAGTGTAACAGTGAGGGGTGTGGGATATATCAGAGTGTTACAGTGAGGGGTGTGGGTTATATCAGAGTGCTACAGTGAGGTGTGTGGGATATATCAGAGTGTTACAGCGAGGGGTGTGGGGTATATCAGTGAGTTACATTGAGGAGTGTGGGATATATCAGAGTGTTACAGTGAGGGGAGTGGGATATATCAGAGTGTTACAGTGAGGGGAGTGGGATATATCAGAGTGTTACAGTGAGGGGTGTGGGGTATATCAGATTGTTACAGTGAGGGTTGTGGGATCTTTCAGTGTGTTACAGTGAGGGGTGTGGGATATATCAGAGTGTTACAGTGAGGGTTGTGGGATCTATCAGAGTGTTACAGTGAGGGGTGAGGGGTATATCAGAGTGTTACAGTGAGGGGTGTGGGATATATCAGAGTGTTACAGTGAGGTGTGTGGGATATATCAGAGTGTTACAGTGAGGGGTGTGGTGTATATCAGAGTGTTACAGTGAGGTGTGTGGGATATATCAGAGTGTTACAGTGAGGTGTGTGTGATATATCAGAGTGTTACAGTGAGGGGTGTGGGATATATCAGAGTGTTACAGTGAGGGCTGTTGGATATATCAGAGTGTTGCAATGTGGGCTTTAGGATATATCAGTGTGTTACAGTGAGGGTTGTGGGATACATCAGAGTTACAGTGAGGGCTGTGGGGCATATCAGATTGTTTCAGTGAGGGGTGTTTGATATATCACACTGTTACAGTGAGGGGTGTGGGGTATATCAGAGTGTTACAGTGAGGGGTGTGGGGTATATCAGAGTGTTACAGTGAGGGGTGTGGGTTATATCAGAGTGTTACAGTGAGGGGTGTGGGATACATCAGAGTGTTACAGTGAGGGGTGTGGGATATATCAGAGTGTTACAGTGAGGGATGTGGGATATATAAGTTTTACAGTGAGGAGTGTGGTATAATCAGAGTTTTACAGTGAGGGGTTTGGGATATATCAGAGTGTTACAGTGTGAGGTTTGGGATATATCAGTGTTACAGTGAGGGGTGTGGGATATATCCGAGTCTTACAGATACGGATGTGGGATATATCAGTGTGTTACAGTGAGGTGTGGGATATATCAGATTGTTACAGTGAGGGGTGTGGGATATATCAGAGCGTTACAGTGAGGGTTGTGGTTTATATCTGTGTGTTACAGTGAGGGGTTTGGGATATATCAGAGTGTTACAGTTTGGGGTGTGGGATATATCAGAGTGTTACAGTGAGGAGTGTGGGATATATCAGAGTGTTACAGTGAGGGGTGTGGGATATATCAGAGTGTTACAGTGTGCGGTGTGATATATATCAGAGTGTTACAGTGAGGGGTGAGGGATATATCAGAGCGTTACAGTGAGGGGTGAGGGATATATCAGAGTGTTACAGTGCGTGGTGTGGGATATATCAGAGTGTTACTGTGAGGGGTGTGGATATATCAGATTGTTACAGTGAGGTGTGGGATCTATCAGAGTCTTACAGTAAGGGGTGAGGGGTATATCGTAGTGTTACAGTGAGGGCTGTGGGATATATCAGAGTGTTACAGTGAGGGATGTGGGATATATCAGAGTGTTACAGTGAGGGCTGTGGGATATATCAGAGTTTTACAGTGAGGGGTGAGGGATATATCAGAGTGTTACAGTGAGGGCTGTGGCGTATATCAGATTGTTTCAGTGAGGGGTGTGGGATATATCAGAGTGTTACAGTGTGGGGTGTGGGATATATCAGAGTGTTACAGTGTGGGGTGTTTGGGTATTTCAGAGTGTTACAGTGAGGGGTGTGGGATATATCAGAATGTTACAGAGAGGGGTGTGGGATATTATCAGTGTTACAGTGAGGCTTGTGGGTTATATCAGAGTGTTACAGTGAGTGGTGTGGGATTTATCAGAATGTTACATTGAGGGGTGTGGGATATATCAGAGTGTTACTGTGAGGGGTGTGGGATATATCAGAGTGTTACTGTGAGGGGTGTGGGATATATAAGAGTGTTACAGTGAGGTGTGATGGATATATCAGAGTCTTACAGTGAGCTGTGTGGGATATATCAGTGTTTCAGTGAGGGGTGTGGGATATATCAGAATGTTACAGCGAGGCGTGTGAGATATAACAGTGTGTTAGAGTGAGGGGCGTGGGATATATCAGTGTGTTACAGTGAGGGGTGTGGTGTATATCAGAGTGTTACAGTGAGGGTTGTGGGATATATCAGAGTGTTACAGTGAGGGGTGTGGGATATATTAGAGTGTTACAGTGAGGGGTGTGGGATATATCAGAGTGTTACAGTGAGGGGTGTGGGATATATCAGATTGTTACAGTGAGGTGTGGGATATATCAGAGTGTTACAGTGAGGGTTGTGGGATATATCAGAGTGTTACAGTGAGGGGTGTGGGATATATCAGAGTGTTACAGTGAGTGGTGTGGGATATATCAGAGTGTTACAGTGAGTGGTGTGGGATATATCAGTGTTACTGTGAGGGGTGTGGATATATCAGATTGTTACAGTGAGGGTTGTGGGATATATCAGAGTGTTACAGTGAGATGTTTGGGGTATATCAGAGTGTTACAGTGAGTGGTGTGGGATCTATCAGAGTCTTACAGTGAGGGGTGAGGCGTATATCATAGGGTTACAGTGAGGGGTGTGGGATATATCAGAGTGTTACAGTGAGGGCTGTGGCGTATATCAGATTGTTTCAGTGAGGGGTGTGGGATATATCATAGTGTTACAGTGTGGGGTGTGGGGTATATCAGAGTGTTACAGTGAGTGCTGTGGTATATATAATTGTTACAGTGAGGGCTGTGGGGTATATCAGAGTGTTACAGTGAGGGGTGTGTGATATATCAGAATGTTACTGTGAGGGGTGTGGGATATATCCGAGTGTTACAGTGAGGTGTTTGGGATATTATCAGTGTTACAGTGAGGCTTGTGGGTTATATCAGAGTGTTACAGTGAGTGGTGTGGGATATATCAGTGTTACAGTGAGTGGTGTGGGATATATCAGAGTGTTACAGTGAGGGGTGTGGGATATATCAGAGTGTTAGAGTAAGGGGTGTGGGGTATATCAGAGTTTTACTTTGAGGGGTGTGGGGTATATTAGAGTGTTACAGTGAGGGGTGTGGGATATATCAGAGTGTTACAGTGAGAGGTGTGGGATATATCAGAGTGTTACAGTGAGGGTTGAGTGATATATCAGAGTGTTACAGTGAGGTGTGTGGGATATATCATTGTTACAGTGAGGGGTGTGGGATATATCAGAGTGTTACAGTGAGGGGTGTGGGATATATCAGAGCGTTACA
>NW_024470849.1:0-85000 GCF_017639515.1 Carcharodon carcharias
AGAGAAACACAGAACAGAGAGAGAGAGAGACAGGGAGAGAGAGACAGAGACAGAGAGAGAGACGGGGAGAGACAGAGAGCCAGGGATAGAGACAGACAGAGAGAGACAGAGACAGAGAGAGAGACAGAGAGAGAGAGACAGAGAGAGAGACAGGGAGAGAGAGAGACAGACAGACAGAGAGAGAGAGAGACGGAGAGAGAGAGACACAGAGAGAGAGAGACGGAGAGAGAGAGACAGAGACAGAGTGAGACAGAGAGAGAGAGACAGAGAGAGAGACAGAGAGAGACAGAGACAGAGAGAGAGAGACAGAGAGAGAGACAGGGAGAGAGAGACAGACAGACAGACAGACAGAGGGAGACAGAGAGTGAGAGAGAGAGAGAGAGAGAGACAGAGAGACAGCGAGAGAGACAGAGACAGAGACAGAGAGAGAGACAGAGAGAGACGGAGAGACAGAGAGCCAGGGAGAGAGAGAGACAGAGAGAGACAGAGACAGAGAGAGAGAGACAGAGAGAGAGACAGGGAGAGAGAGAGAGACAGACAGACAGACAGAGAGAGACAGAGGGAGAGAGAGACAGAGAGAGAGACAGAGAGAGAGAGAGAGAGAGAGAGAGACAGAGAGAGAGACAGAGAGAGAGAGAGAGAGTGAGAGAGAGAGAGAGACAGAGACAGAGAGTGAGAGAGAGAGAGAACGGGACAGAGGGAGAGACAGAGAGAGGTGGACAGAGAGAGAAAAGAGAGAGACATGCAGACAAAGAGATAGAGAGGGAGAGAAGCAGAGAGTGATTGAGTGAGACAGAAAGTGATAGATACAGAGAGAGAAAAACAGGGAAACAGACGAGGGGCAGAGAGAGAGCGTGAGGGACAGATGGACAGAGTCGATCAGACAAATAGAGATAGAGACAGAGAGAGAGGGAGTGCATCAGAAAGAAACAGAGAGACAGAGAGAGAGAGAAACCAACAGAGAGAGAGACGGAGACAGAGAGAAAGACAGAGACAGAAAGAGTGAAAGGGAAAGAGAGCAAGAGAGAGAGAGGCAGATAGAGGGAGGGTGAGAGATTACAAGAGAGAGTGAGAGATAGTGAGACAGAGACAGAGAAAAAGAGAGGCAGAGCAAGGGAGAACCACGGAGAGAGAGAGACATAGAGAAACATACAGAGAGAAAGAGTGAGACAGAAAGAGAGGGACAGATAGAGGGAGAGAGAGATGGAGAGAGACAGAGGTAGATAGAGAGAGCAGGAGAGACAGTGGGACAGAGACAGATAGAGTGAAATGGAGAGAGACAGAGACACCGAGAGAGAGACAGATAGAGAATGAAATAGAGAGAAAGAGAGACAAACAGAGAGAGAGAGACAAAGAGAAAGAGACAGAGAGAGACAGGGAGAGAGAGAGACAGAGAGAGAGAGAGAGAGACAAAGAGAGAGAGACAGAGACAGAGAGACAGGGAGAGAGAGACAGGGAGAGAGAGACAGAGAGAGACAGAGTGAGAATTGGGGAGAGGGAGAGTCAGAGAGAGACAGACAGAGAGCAGGACAGACACAGAGAGAGAGAGAGTCAGAGAAACAGAGAGAGCAACAGAGAGAAAGAGGGAGATGGTGAGAGACAGTGGGAAAGACAGAGAGACAGAGAGAGTGAGAGGGTAAGAGAGCCAGAGACAGAGAGAGGGAGATAGAGGAGGGAGGGTGATAAAGAGTGAGAGATAGAAACAGGGAGAGGTGGACAGAGTGAAAAAAAGAGAGACATGCAGACAAAGAGACAGGGAGGGAGAGAAACAGAGAGCGATTGAGTGAGACAGAGAGTGATAGAGACAGAGAGAGAGAAACAGTGAGACAGAGAGAGGGGGGAGAGAGAGAGACAGACAGACAGAGGTAGAGACAGAGAGGGAGAGAGATAGAGAGAGAGAGCAGAGAGATAGAAAGAGTGAGGGGGAGAGAGCAAGAGAGAGAGAGAGGCAGATAGAGGGAGGGGGAGAGATTATGAGAGAGAGAGACAGTGAGACAGAGATAGAGACAGAGTGAGAGAGACAGAGAGGGAGAACCAGGGAGAGAGAGAGTCATAGAGAGACAGAGAGAGAGAGACAGATAGAGAGAGAGACAGAGAGAGAGAGACGGAGAGAGAGAGAGACAGATAGAGAGAGAGACAGAGAGAGAGAGAGAGACGGAGAGAGAGAGAGACAGAGGTAAATAGAGAGAGGCAGAGAGCCAGTGGGACAGAGAGACAGATAGAGTGAAATGGAAAGGGACAGAAACACCGAGAGAAAGAGAGACAGAGAGAGAGCGAAACAGAGAGAGAGAAAAACGAAGAGAATCAGAGAGAGAGAGAGACACAGAGAGAGAGACAGAGAGAGAGAGAGAGAGACAGACAGGCAGAGAGAGAGATAGAGAGTGAGAGACAGACCGAGGGAAAGTCAGAGAGAGTGGGCGAGAGAGATGAGACAGAGAGACAAAGTGAGAGAGAAAGTGACAGAGGGAGACAGAGAGAAAGACAAAGAGAGAGAGAGACAGAGAGAGAGACAGAGAGAGAGACAGAGAGATAGAGACAGAGAGAGAGAGAGAGAGACAGAGAGAGAGAGAGACAGAGAGAGAGACAGAGAGAGAGAAAGACAGAGAGAGAGACAGAGAGAGAGACAGAGAGAGAGACAGAGAGAGAGAGAGAGAGACAGAGAGAGAGAGACAGAGAGGGAGTGAAGGGAAATTGATTAGGTCTTGATGCTCATACAGTGATAGGCTGGCACTCCATAAAGTGCTGACCGGTATATGTGTGTGTCTGAACCTGCTACTTCCTCACACCATCTTCCAATTGTGTGATGGAATCTGCAGGCCTGACCTTGTATTTTATGAAGTGGACCCTAATGTCAATGGGAAACTGAGCAAGGAAACCTGTAAAAGGAAAACTGAGAAAGGAAAACTAAGAAAGGGAAACTGAGAATTGAGGAAGTGAGAAAGAGAAACTAAGAAAGGAAACTGCAAAAGGGAAACTGGGAATTGGAAACTGAAAAGGGAAAATGAGAAAGTGAAATGGGAAAAGTGAACCGAGAAATGGATCCTGAGAAAGGGAAACTGAATGGGGAAACTTAGAAAATGAAACTTAGAAAGAGAAACCAATGAAAGGAAACTGAAATGCAAGACTGAGAAAGTGAATCTGAGAATGGGAAACTGAGAAAGGAAACCTGAAAAGATAAACTAAGGGAAACTACAAAAGGGAAAGTGAGATTGGGAAACTGGGAAAGGGAAACTGAAAAAGGAAGATGAGAAAGTGAAACTGAAAAGAAAAACTCGGAATGGAAACTTAGATCGTGAAAATGAGCAAGAGAAGTTGAGAAAGAGAAACTGAAAATGGAAATTGAGTACTTGAAACTGAGAATGGGAAAATGAGAAAGGGAAACTAAGAATGGGAAACTGAGAAAAGGAAACTGAGAAAAGGAAATTGAGAATGGGAAACTGAGAAAGGGGAACTAAGAATGGGAAACTGAGAACGGGAAACTTAGAATGGGAAATGGAGAATGGGAAAATGAGAAAGGGAAACTGAGGAAGGGAAACTGAGAAAGGGAAACTGAGAAAGGGAAACTGAGAATGGGAAACTGAGAACGGGAAACTTAGAATGGGAAATGGAGAATGGGAAAATGAGAAAGGGAAACTGAGGAAGGGAAACTTAGAAAGGGAAACTGAGAAATGAAGACTTAGAATGGGAAACTGATAATGGGAAACTTAGAATGGGAAATGGAGAATGGGAAACTGAGAAAGGGGAAATGAGAAAGGGAAACTGAGAATGGGGAACTGAGAAAGGGAAACTTAGAAAGGGAAACTGAGAATGGGGAACTGAGAATGGGAAACTGAGAAAGGGAAACTTAGAAAGAGAAACTGAGAATGGGAAACTGAGAAAAGGAAATTGAGAATGGGAAACTGAGAAAGGGAAACTAAGAATGGGAAACTGAGAACGGGAAACTTAGAATGGGAAATGGAGAATGGGAAAATGAGAAAGGGAAACTGAGGAAGGGAAACTGAGAAAGGGAAACTGAGAAAGGGAAACTGAGAAATGAAAACTTAGAATGGGAAACCGAGAAAGGGAAACTGAGAATGGGAAATGGAGAATGGGAAATGGAGAATGGGAAACTGAGAAAGGGGAAATGAGAATGGAAGACTGCGAAAGGGAAACTGAGAAAGGGAAACTGAGAAATGAAGACTTAGAATGGGAAACTGAGAAAGGGAAACTGAGAATGGGAAATGGAGAATGGGAAACTGAGAAAGGGGAAATGAGAATGGAAGACTGAGAAAGGGAAACTGAGAAAGGGAAACTGAGAATAGGGAACTGAGAAAGGGAAACTGAGAAAGGGAAACTGAGAATGGGGAACAGAGAATGGGAAACTGAGAAAGGGAAACTTAGAAAGAGAAACTGAGAAATGAAAACTTAGAATGGGAAACTGAAAAAGGGAAACTGAGAAAGGGAAACTGAGAATGGGGAAATGAGAAAGGGAAACTGAGAAAGGGAAACTGAGAATGGGAAAATGAGAAAGGGAAAGTGAGGAAGGGAAACGGAGAAAGGGAAAGTGAGGAAGGGAAACGGAGAAAGGGAAACTGAGAAAGGGAAACTGAGAATGGGAAATGGAGAATGGGAAACTGAGAAAGGGAAACTGAGAAATGGAAACTTAGAATGGGAAACCGAGAAAGGGAAACTGAGAATGGGAAATGGAGAATGGGAAATGGAGAATGGGAAACTGAGAAAGGGAAACTGAGAATGGGAAACTGAGAACGGGAAACTTAGAATGAGAAATGTAGAATGGGAAAATGAGAAAGGGAAACTGAGGAAGGGAAACTGAGAAAGGGAAACTGAGAAAGGGAAACTGAGAAAGGGAAACTGAGAAAGGGAAATGGAGAATGGGAAACTGAGAAAGGGGAAATGAGAATGGAAGACTGACAAAGGGAAACCGGGAAAGGGAAACTGAGAAAGGGAAACTGAGAAATGAAAACTTAGAAAGAGAAACTGAGAAAGGGAAACTTAGAAAGAGAAACTGAGAAAGGAAACACGGGAGAGGGAAACTGAGAACGGGAAACTTAGAATGAGAAATGTAGAATGGGAAAATGAGAAAGGGAAACTGAGGAAGGGAAACTGAGAAAGGGAAACTGAGAAAGGGAAACTGAGAAAGGGAAATGGAGAATGGGAAACTGAGAAAGGGGAAATGAGAATGGAAGACTGAGAAAGAGAAACTGAGAAAGGGAAACTGAGAAAGGGAAACTGAGAATGGGGAACTGACAAAGGGAAACCGGGAAAGGGAAACTGAGAAAGGGAAACTGAGAAATGAAAACTTAGAAAGAGAAACTGAGAAAGGGAAACTTAGAATGGGAAACTGAAATCAGGGAAATTGAAAAGGTAAACTTAGAAAAAGAAACTGAGAAAGGGAAACACGGGAGAGGGAAACTGCAATAAGGGAGATTGAAAAGTGAAACTAAGATAGGGAAACAGGGAAAGGGAAACCAGAAAAGGGAGCCTGAAGAGAGGAAACTTAAAAAATGGAAATTGAAATGGAAAACTGAAAAAGTGAAGTGGAGGAAGGGAAAGTGACAACAGTGTCCCCCCTCCCCACCCCCCAGACAGACCCCGCCCCCAACACTGTGCCCCCTCCCCCGCCAACGCTGTCGCCCCCTCCCCCCGGACAGAACCCGCCCCCAACACTGTCCCCCCCCGAGACAGACACCGCCACCAACATTGTCCCCCCTCCCCCGCCAACACTGTCCCCCCTCCCCACATACCTGGACAGACCCTGCCCCCAACGCAGCTCCCCTCCCACCCCAGACAGTCCCCGCCCTCAGCACTGTCCGCCCTCCCCCCAACGCGGCCACCCCTCCCCCAACACTGTCCCCCCTCCCTCCCCCAACACTGTCCCCCCTCCCCCCCCAACACTGTCCCCCCTCCCCCCCCAACACTGTCCCCCTCCCCCCCCAACACTGTCCCCCTCCCTCCCCAACACTGTCCCCCCTCCCCCCCCAACACTGTCCCCCTCCCCCCCCAACACTGTCCCCCTCCCCCCCCAACACTGTCCCCCCTCCCCCCCCAACACTGCCCCCCCTCCCCTCCCCAACACTGTCCCCCTCCCCCCCCAACACTGTCCCCCTCCCCCCCCCAACACTGTCCCCCTCCCCCCAACACTGTCCCCCTCCCCCCCCAACACTGTCCCCCTCCCCCCCCAACACTGTCCCCCTCCCCCCAACACTGTCCCCCTCCCCCCCCCAACACTGTCCCCCTCCCTCCCCAACACTGTCCCCCTCCCTCCACAACACTGTCCCCCTCCCCCCCCAACACTGTCCCCCTCCCTCCCCAACACTGTCCCCCTCCCTCCCCAACACTGCCCCCCTCCCCCCCCCAACACTGTCCCCCCTCCCCCCCCAACACTGTCCCCCTCCCCCCACAACACTGTCCCCCCTCCCCCACAACACTGTCCCCCTCCCCCCACAACACTGTCCCCCCTCCCCCCCCAACACTGTCCCCCCTCCCCCCAACACTGTCCCCCCTCCCCCCCCAACACTGCCCCCCCTCCCCCCCCAACACTGTCCCCCTCCCCCCACAACACTGTCCCCCCTCCCCCCAACACTGTCCCCCCTCCCCCCACAACACTGTCCCCCCTCCCCCCAACACTGTCCCCCTCCCCCCCAACACTGTCCCCCCTCCCCCCCCCAACACTGTCCCCCTCCCCCCAACACTGTCCCCCCTCCCCCCCCAACACTGTCCCCCTCCCCCCAACACTGTCCCCCCTCCCCCCCCAACACTGTCCCCCTCCCCCCAACACTGTCCCCCCTCCCCCCCCAACACTGTCCCCCTCCCCCCAACACTGTCCCCCCTCCCCCCCCAACACTGTCCCCCCTCCCCCCAACACTGTCCCCCCTCCCCCCCCAACACTGTCCCCCTCCCTCCCCAACACTGTCCCCCCTCCCCCCCCAACACTGTCCCCCCTCCCCCCACAACACTGTCCCCCCTCCCCCCCCAACACTGTCCCCCCTCCCCCCACAACACTGTCCCCCTCCCCCCAACACTGTCCCCCTCCCTCCCCCAACACTGCCCCCCTCCCCCCCAACACTGCCCCCCTCGCCCCCCAACACTGTCCCCCTCCCTCCCCAACACTGTCCCCCTCCCCCCACAACACTGTCCCCCTCCCCCCAACACTGTCCCCCTCCCTCCCCCAACACTGCCCCCCCTCGCCCCCTCTCTGTCTCCCCCTCCCCCCTCAGACAGACCCCTCCCCCCCTCTCTGTCTCCCACCTCCCCCCCTCAGACAGACCCCTCCCCCACTCTCTGTCTCCCCCCTCCACCCCCTCAGACAGGCCCCTCCCCCCCTCTCTGTCTCCCACCTCCCCCCCTCAGACAGACCCCTCCCCCACTCTCTGTCTCCCCCCTCCACCCCCTCAGACAGGCCCCTCCCCCCTCTCTGTCTCCCCCCTCCCCCCTCAGACAGACCCCTCCCCCCTCTCTGTCTCCCCCCTCCACCCCCCCAGACAGACCCCCACCCCCTCACCTGTGGCCATCGTGTTACATATCACGGCTTCCGTCTCCCTCTGGCCGCCCAGACCGTGCTTCAGCCAATAGGAGAGGGTGAAGAGGTCCGACAGCGAGGCCCCCCCCAGCCGCTCAGGCAACTGCGCCGCCTGGGAGCCGTTGAACCAGTAGATCTGGCTGGAGTCCTGGCTGTAGTAGGTGGACAGGCCCTGGGTCCAGTTCGAGCTGGCACCCGGAGCTGGCAGGAGGTCCACTTCACCAGGTATGGCACCTAGAGAGAGGGAGAGAGAGAGAGAGGTAAGGAGAGAGTAACACAGAGAGAGAGAGAGGGAGAGAGAGGTAAGGAGAGAGTAACACAGAGAGAAAGAGAGAGAGAGAGAGAGGGAGAGAGAGGTAAGGAGAGAGTAACACAGAGAGAGAGAGAGAAAGGGAGAGAGAGGTAAGGAGAGAGTAACACAGAGAGAGAGAGAGAAAGGGAGAGAGAGGTAAGGAGAGAGTAACACAGAGAGAAAGAGAGAGAGAGAGAGGGAGAGAGAGGTAAGGAGAGAGTAACACAGAGAGAGAGAGAGAGAGAGAGAGAGAGGGAGGTAAGGAGAGAGTAACACAGAGAGAGAGAGGGAGGTAAGGAGAGAGTAACACAGAGAGAGAGAGAGAGAGAGAGAGGTAAGGAGAGAGTAACACAGTGAGAGAGAGAGAGAGAGAGAAGGAGGTAAGGAGAGAGTAACACAGAGAGAGAGAGAGAGAGAGGGAGGTAAGGAGAGAGTAACACAGAGAGAGAGAGAGAGAGGGAGGTAAGGAGAGAGTAACACAGAGAGAGAGAGAGACAGAGGCAGAGAGAGACGGAGAGAGAGAGACAGAGAGAGAGACAGAGAGAGAGACAGAGAGAGAGAGAGAGACACAGAGAGAGAGAGAGACAGAGAGAGACAGAGTGAGAGAGAAAGAGAGAGAGAGACACACAGAGAGAGACAGAGAGAGAGAGAGACAGAGAGAGGGAGAGAGAGAGAGAGAGACAGAGAGAGATGGAGAGAGAGAGAGACGGAGAGAGAGAGACAGAGACAGAGAGAGACAGAGAGAGACAGAGAGACAGAGAGAGAGAGAGAGACAGAGAGAGAGAGAGAGAGGGGGGGGAGAGAGGTAAGGAGAGAGTAACACAGAGAGGTAGAGAGAGGGAGAGAGAGAGGGAGAGAGAGGTAAGGAGAGAGTAACACGGAGAGAAAGAGAGAGAGGGGGGGAGAGAGGTAAGAAGAGAGTAACACAGAGAGAAAGAGAGAGAGGGAGGTAAGGAGAGAGTAACACAGAGAGATAGAGAGAGGGAGAGAGGTAAGGAGAGAGTAACACAGAGAGAGAGGGAGAGAGGTAAGGAGAGAGTAACACAGAGAGAGAGAGAGGGAGGTAAGGAGAGAGTAACACAGAGAGAGAGAGAGGGAGGGAGGTAAGGAGAGAGTAACACAGAGAGATAGAGAGAGGGAGAGAGGTAAGGAGAGAGTAACACAGAGAGAGAGAGAGGGAGGGAGGTAAGGAGAGAGCAACACAGAGAGATAGAGAGAGGGAGAGAGGTAAGGAGAGAGTAACAGAGAGAGAGAGAGAGAGAGAGGGAGGTAAGGAGAGAGTAACACAGAGAGAGAGAGAGAGAGGTAAGGAGAGAGTAACACAGAGAGAGAGAGAGAGGGAGGTAAGGAGAGAGTAACACACAGAGAGAGAGAGGGAGAGAGAGGTAAGGAGAGAGCAACACAGAGAGAGAGAGAGAGGGAGGTAAGGAGAGAGTAACACAGAGAGAGAGAGAGAGGGAGGTAAGGAGAGAGTAACACAGAGAGAGAGAGAGGGAGGTAAGGAGAGAGTAACACAAAGAGAGAGAGAGAGAGAGGTAAGGAGAGAGTAACACAGAGAGAGAGAGACCGAGGGCCCGGCAAGGGGTGAGGAGAGTGCAAGGGACTTGACGAGCGGAGGGGCTGCAGTTCATCCCAAACCAGAGGCTGCAGAACCGCAGACGGGGAACCAGAGAGAGCGGGGGAGGGGCCCTGCTGAGAGGTGGGGGGAGGGGCACTGCTGAGAGGTGGGGGGAGGGGCTCTGCTGAGAGGCGGGGCTCGAGCTCGAAGTGGGCGGGCCCTCGCAAATAAGCCGAATGTTTCCAATTAGGAAGCTGTCTGCTGATCAACTCTATGACAAACTGGCGACAAGGCCACACTGCAACAGAGAGAGAGAGAGAGACAGGGAGATAGAGAGAGAGACGGAGACAGAGGGAGAAATAGAGAGAGAGAAACAGAGAGAGACAGACAGAGAGAGAAAGAGAGAGAGACAGACAGAGAGACAGAGAGATAGATGTAGAGACAGAGAGAGAGAAACAGAGAGAGAGAGACTGAGAGACAGAAAGAAAGAGGCAGAGAGAGAGAGACAGACAGAGAGAGACAGAGACAGAGAGAAAGACAGAGAGAGAGAGGCTCAGAGAGAGAGTCAGAGAGAGACAGAGAGAGAGAGGCTGAGAGAGAGAGAGAGAGAGAGGCTGAGGGAGAGAGACAGAGAGAGGCTCAGAGAGAGAGACAGAGACACAGAGAGAGAGACATAGAGAGAGAGAGAGACAGAGAGAAAGAGAAAGAGAGACAGAGACAGAGAGAAAGAGAGAGACAGACAGAGAGAGAGAGAAAGAGAGACAGAGACAGAGAGAAAGAGAGAGACAGAGAGAGAGAGACAGAGAGAGAGAGAGAGACAGAGAGACAGAGAGAGAGAGAGACAGAGACAGAGACAGAGCGAGAGAGAGACAGAGAGAGACAGAGTCAGAGAATCAGAGAGAGAAAGAGACAGAGAGAGAGAGAGATAGAGACAGAGACAGAGAGAGAGACAGAGCGTGTGACATAGACAGAGAGAGAGAAAGAGAGAGAGACACGGACAGAGAGAGAGAGACAGACAGAGAGAGAGAGAGCGACAGAGAGAGACAGAGAGAGAGAGACAGAGAGAGACAGAGAGAGAGAGACAGAGAGAGAGAGACAGAGAGAGAGAGACAGAGAGAGACAGAGACAGAGACACAGACACAGAAACAGAGACAGGGAGAGAGATGGGGAGCGAGGTGAAAGACGACAGACACAGGTCCAGTACAGGACGGATGCTCCGTGTCCGCGGGCGAGCGGCCAGACTCACCGCACAGCTTGCGGAGTGTTCGCTCGGAGTAGTTGTCCCGGTCGCAGCCCTTGGCAACGTGGCTGGTCTGCAGCTCGACAAAGGCCTCGACATTCCAGACAGCCTCATCACAGGTCTCCAGGCGGATGTGAGGGAAGAGAGCCTTCGACTGGGAACCAGGAACGTACTCAATCCGTTTGTTCCAGCCTGATAGAGAGAGAGAGCACGGGGTTAGATACAGAGTAAATCTCCCTCTACACTCCACATCAAACACTCCCAGGACAGGTACAGCACGGGGTTAGATACAGAGTAAATCTCCCTCTACACCGTCTCCATCAAACACTCCCAGGACAAGTACAGCACGGGGTTAGATACAGATTAAAGCTCCCTCTACACCGTCGCCATCAAACACTCCCAGGACAGGTACAGCGCGGGGTTAGATACAGAGTAAATCTCCCACTACACCGTCCCCATCAAACACTCCCAGGACAGGTACAGCACAGGGTTAGATACAGAGTGAAAGTCCATCTACACGGTCCCCAAAAACACTCCCAGGACAGGTACAGCACGGGGTTAGATACAGAGTAAATCTCCCTCTACACCGTCCCCATCAAACACTCCCAGGACAGGTACAGCACGGGGTTAGATACAGAGTAAATCTCCCTCTACACCGTCCCCATCAAACACTCCCTGGACAGGTTCAGCACAGGGTTAGATAAAGATTAAATGTCCATCTACACCGTCCCCATCAAACACTCCCAGGACAGGTACATCACGGGGTTAGATACAGAGTAAATCTCCCTCTACACCGTCCCCATCAAACACTCCCAGGACAGGTACAGCACGGGGTTAGATACAGAGTAAATCTCCCTCTACACCGTCCCCATCAAACACTCCCTGGACAGGTTCAGCACAGGGTTAGATAAAGATTAAATGTCCATCTACACTGTCCCCATCAAACACTCCCAGGACAGGTACAGCACGGGGTTAGATACAGAATAAGGCTCCCTCTACACCCTCCCCATCAAACTTTCCCAGGACATGTACAGCACTGGGTTAGTTACAGAGTACATCTCCCTCTACACCGTCCCCATCAAACACTCCCAGGACAGGTACAGCACGGGGTTAGATACAGAGTAAATCTCCCTCTACACCGTCCCCATCAAACACTCCCAGGACAGGTACAGCACGGTGTTAGATACAGGGTAAATGTCCATTTACACTGTCCCCATCAAACACTCCCAGGACAGCTACAGCAAAGGGTTAGATACAGAGTAAAGCTCCCTCTAGACAGTCCCCATCAAACACGCCGAGGACAGGTACAGCACGGGGATAGACACAGAGTAAATCTCCCTCTACACCGTCCCCATCAAACACTGCCAGGCCAGGTACAGCACGGGGTTAGATACAGAGTAAACCTCCCTCCCGACCGTCCCCATCAAGCACTCACAGGGACTGCTAAAGCACGGGGTGAGATACAGAGTAAATCTCCCTCTACACCGTCCCCATCAAACACTCCCAGGACAGGTACAGCACTGCGTTAGATAGAGAATAAAGCTTCCTCTACACCGTCCCCATCAAATACTCCCAGGACAGGTACAGCACGGGGTTAGATACAAAGTAAAGCTCCCTCTACACTGTCCCCATCAAACACTCCCTGGACAGGTACAGCACGGGGACAGATACAGAGTAAATCTCCCTCTACACCATCCCCATCAAACACTCCCAGGACAGGTACAGCACGGGGTTAGATACAGAGTAAATCTCCCTCTACACCGTCCCCATGAAACACTCCCAGGACAGGTACAGCACGGGGTTAGATACAGAGTAAATCTCCCTCTACACTGTCCCCATCAAACACTCCCAGGACAGGTACAGCACGGGGTTAGATACAGAGTAAATCTCCCTCTACACTGTCCCCATCAAACACTCCCAGGACAGGTACAGCACGGGGTTAGATACAGAGTAAATCTCCCTCTGCACCGTCCCCATCAAACACTCCCAGGACAGATACAGCACGGGGTTAGATACAGAGTAAAGCTCCCTCTACACTGTCCCCATCAAACACTCCCAGGACTCGTACAGCACAAGGTTAGATACAGAGTAAATCTCCCTCTACACTGTCCCCATCAAACACTCCCAGTACAGGTACAGCACGGAGTTAGATACAGATTAAATCTCCCTCTACACTCTCCCCATCAAACACTCCCAGTACAGGTACAGCACGGGGTTAGATACAGAGTAAATCTCCCTCTACACCGTCCCCATCAAACACTCCCAGTACAGGTACAGCACGGGGTTAGATATTGAGTAAATCTTCCTCTACACCGTCCCCTTCAAACACTCTCGGGACAGGTTCATCAGGGGGTTAGATACAGAGTAAATCTCCCTCTACATCGTCCCCATCAAACACTCCCAGGACAGGTACAGCACGGGGTTAGATACAGAGTAAATCTCCCTCTACACTGTCCCCATCAAACACTCCCAGGACAGGTACAGCACGGAGTGAGATGCAGAGTAAATCTCCCTCTACATCGTCCCCATCAAACACTCCCAGGACAGGTACATCACGGGGATAGATACAGATTAAAGCTCCCTCTACACCGTCCCCATCAAACACTCCCTGGACTGTTACAGCAAGGAGTTAGGTACAGAGTAAATCTCCCTCTACACCGTCCCCATCAAACACTCCCAGGACAGGTACAGCACGGGGTTAGATAAAGAGTAAAGCTCCCTCTACACTGTCCCCATCAAACACTCCCAGGACAGGTACAGCACGGGGTTAGATACAGAGTAAATCTCCCTCTACACCGTCCCCATCAAACACTCCCAGGACAGGTACAGCACGGGGTTAGATACAGAGTAAATCTCCCTCTACACTGTCCCCATGAAACACTCCCAGGACAGGTACAGCACAAGGTTAGATACAGAGTAAATCTCCCTCTACACTGTCCCCATGAAACACTCCCAGGACAGGTACAGCACGGGGTTAGATAAAGAGTAAAGCTCCCTCTACACTGTCCCCATCAAACACTCCCAGGACAGGTACAGCACAAGGTTAGATACAGAGTAAAGCTCCTCTACACCGTCCCCATCAAACACTCCCAGGCCAGGTACAGCACGGGGTTAGATACAGAGTAAACCTCCCTCCCGACCGTCCCCATCAAGCACTCACAGGGACTGCTAAAGCACTGGGTTAGATACAGAGTAAATCTCCCTCTACACCGTCCCCATCAAACACTCCCAGGACAGGTACAGCACGGGGTTAGATACAGAGTAAATCTCCCTCTACACTGTCCCCATCAAACACTCCCAGGACAGGTACAGCACTGCGTTAGATAAAGAGTAAAGCTTCCTCTACACCGTCCCCATCAAACACTACCAGGACAGGTACAGCACAGATTTAGATACAGAGTGAATTTCCCTCTACACCGTCCCCATCAAACTCTCCCAGGACATGTACAGCACGGGGTTAGATACAGAGTAAAGCTCACTCTACATTGACCCCATCAAACACTCCCAGGACTGGTACAGCACGGGGGTAGATACAGAGCAAAGCTTCCTCTACACTGTACCCATCAAACACACCCAGGAGAGGTACAGCACGGGGTTAGATACAGAGTAAATCTCCCTCTACACGGTTCCCATCAAACACTCCCAGGACAGTTACAGCACGGGGTTAAATAAGGAGTAAATCTCCCTCTACACCGTCCCCATCAAACACTCCCAGGACAGGTACAGCACAGGTTTAGATACAGAGTAAATCTCCCTCTACACTGTCCCCATCAAACACTCCCAGGACAGGTACAGCAATAGGTTAGCTACAGAGTAAATCTCCCTCTACACCTTTCCCATCAAACACTCCCAGGACAGGTACAGCAATAGGTTAGCTACAGAGTAAATCTCCCTCTACACCTTTCCCATCAAGCACTCCCAGGATAGGTACAGCCCAGTGTTAGATATGGCGTAAATGTGACAGGAAAGGTACTGCACGGGGTTAGATAAGCGTAAATCACCCTCTACCCGGCCCCATCAAACACTCCCAGGACAGGTACAGCACGGAGTTATTTCAGAGTAAAGCTCACTCTACACTGTCCCCATCAAACGTTCCCAGGACAGGTACAGCACGAGGTTAGATACAGAGTGAAGCTCCCTCTACACCGTCCCCATCAAACACTCCCAGGACAGGTACAGCACGGGGTTAGATACAGAGTAAATCTCCCTCTTCAATGTCCCCATCAAACACTCCCAGGACAGGTACAGCACGGGGTTAGATACAGAGTAAATCTCCCTCTACATTGTCCCCATCCAAAACTCCCAGGACAGGTACACCACGGGGTTAAATACAGAGTAAACTCCCTCTACAATGTCCCCATCAAACACTCCCTTGACAGGTAGAGCACGGAGTTAGATACAGAGTTAATCTCCCTCTACACTGTCCCCCTCAAACAATCTCAGGACAGGTACAGCACGGGGTTAGATACAGAGTAAATCTCCCTCTACACTGTCCCCATCAAACACTCCCAGGGACAGGTACAGCAAGGGGTTAGATACAGAGTAAATCTGTAGCTACACTGTCCCCATCAAACACTCCCTTGACAGGTACAGCACGGAGTTAGATACAGAGTAAATCTCCCTCTACACTGTCCCCATCAAACACTCCCAGGACAGGTACAGCACAGGGTTAGATGTGGCGTAAATCTGACAGGACAGGTACAGCACGGGGTTAGATACAGAATAAATCTCCCTCGACCTCGTCCCGATCAAACACTCCCAGGACAGGTACAGCACGGGGTTAGATACAGAGTAAAGCTCACTCTACACTGTCCCCATCAACCATTCTCAGGACAGGTACAGCACGAGGTTAGATACAGAGTGAAGCTCCCTCTACACCAACCCCATCAAACACTCCCAGGACAGGTACAGCACGGGGTTAGATTCAAAGTAAATCTCCCGCTACTCCGTCCCCATCAAACACTCCCAGGACAGGTACAGCACAGGTTTAGATACAGAGTAAATCTCCCTCTACACTGTCCCCGTCAAACACTCCCAGGACAGGTACAGCACGGGGTTAGATACAGAGTAAATCTCCCTCTACACCGTCCCCATCAAACACTCCCAGGACAGGTACAGCACGGGGTTAGATACAGAAAAAATCTCCCTCCACACTGTCCCCATCAAACACTCCCAGGACAGATACAGCACAGGTTTAGATACAGAGTAAATCTCCCTCTACACTGTCTCCATCAAACACTCCCAAGACAGGTACAGCACGGGGTTAGATATAGAGTAAATCTCCCTCTACACCGTCCCCATCAAACACTCCCAGGGCAGGTACAGCACGGAGTTAGATACAGAGTAAATCTCCCTCTACACTGTCCCCATCAAACATTCCCAGGACAGGTACAGCCCTGGGATAGATACAGAGTAAAGCTCCCTCAACACCGTCCCCGTCAAACACTCCCAGGAAAGGTACAGCACGGGGTTAGATACAAAGTAAATCTCCCTCTTCACTGTCCCCATCAAACACTCCCAGGACAGGTACAGCACGGGATTAAATATAGAGTAAATCTCCCTCTACACGGTCCCCATCAAACACTCCAAGGACAGGTACAGAACGGGGTTAGATACAGAGTAAATCTCCCTCTACACTGTCCCCACTAAACACTCCCAGGACAGGTACAGCACGGGGTTAGATACAGAGTAAATATCCCTCTGCACCGTCCCCATCAAACACTCCCAGGACAGGTACAGCACGGGGTTAGATACAGAGTAAAGCTCCCTCTACGTTGTCCCCATCAAACACTCCCAGGACAGGTACAGCACAGGGTTAGATACAGAGTAAATCTCCCTCTGCACCGTCCCCATCAAACACTCACAGGACAGGTACAGCACGGGGTTAGATACAGAGTAAATCTCCCTCTACACCGTCCCCATCAAACACTCCCAGGACAGGTATAGCACGGGGTTAGATACAGAGTAAATCTCCCTCTACACCGTCCCCATCAAACACTCCCAGGACAGGTACAGAACGGGGTTAGATACAGAGTAAATCTCCCTCTACATGGTCCCCATCCAAAACTCCCAGAATAGGTAAAGTAGAGGGTTAGATTCAGAGTAAATCTCACAGGACAGGTGCAGCACTGGCACAGATACCGAGTAAAGCTCCCTCCATACCGTCCCCATCAAACACTCCCAAAACAGGTACAGCACGGTGTTAGATACAGAGTAAAGCTTCCTCTACAACGTCCCCATCAAACACTCCCAGGACAGGTACAGCACGGGGTTAGATACAGAGTAAATCTGTAGCTACACTGTCCCCATCAAACACTCCCTTGACAGGTACAGCACGGAGTTAGATACAGAGTAAATCTCCCTCTACACTGTCCCCATCAAACACTCCCAGGACAGGTACAGCACAGGGTTAGATGTGGCGTAAATCTGACAGGACAGGTACAGCAAGGGGTTAGATACAGAATAAATCTCCCTCGACCTCGTCCCGATCAAACACTCCCAGGACAGGTACAGCACGGGGTTAGATACAGAGTAAAGCTCACTCTACACTGTCCCCATCAACCATTCTCAGGACAGGTACAGCACGAGGTTAGATACAGAGTGAAGCTCCCTCTACACCAACCCCATCAAACACTCCCAGGACAGGTATAGCATGGGGTGAGATTCAGAATAAAACTACCTCTACATCGTCCCCATCAATCACTCCCAGGACAGGTACATTAGAGGGATAGATACAGAGTAAAGCTCACTCTACAACTTCCCCATCAAACACTCCCAGGACAGGTAGAGCACGGGGTTAGATTCAAAGTAAATCTCCCGCTACTCCGTCCCCATCAAACACTCCCAGGACAGGTACAGCACGGGGTTAGATACAGAAAAAATCTCCCTCCACACTGTCCCCATCAAACACTCCCAGGACAGATACAGCACAGGTTTAGATACAGAGTAAATCTCCCTCTACACTGTCCCCATCAAACACGCCCAGGACAGGTACAGCACGGGATTAGATACAGAGTAAACCTCCCTCTACACTGTCCCCATCAAACACTCCCAGGACAGGTACAGCACGGGGTTAGATATAGAGTAAATCTCCCTCTACACTGTCCCCATCAAACACTCCCAGGACAGGTACAGCACGGGTTTAGATACAGAGTATATCTCTCTCTACACTGTCCCCATCAAACACTCCCAGGACAGGTACAGCACGGGGTTAGATACAGAGTAAATCTCCCTCTTCAATGTCCCCATCAAACACTCCCAGGACAGGTACAGCACGGGGTTAGATACAGAGTAAATCTCCCTCTACATTGTCCCCATCCAAAACTCCCAGGATAGGTAAAGTAGAGGGTTAGATACAGAGTAAATCTCACAGGAAAGGAACAGCACTGGGATAGATACAGAGAAAAGCTCCTTCTAAACCGTCCCCATCAAACACTCCCAGGACAGGTACAGCACGGGGTTAGATACAGAGTAAATCTCCCTCTACACCGTCCCCATTAAACACTCCCAGGGACAGGTACAGCACGGGGTTAGATACAGAGTAAAGCAACCTCTTCATTGTCCCCATCAAACACTCCAAGGACAGGTACAGCACGGGGTTAGATACAGAGTAAATCTCCCTCTACACTGTCCCCACTAAACACTCCCAGGACAGGTACAGCACGGGGTTAGATACAGAGTAAATCTCCCTCTTAACTGTCCCCATCAAACACTCCCAGGGACAGGTACAGCACGGGGTTAGATACAGAGTAAAGCTACCTCAACATCGTCCCCATCCAACACTCCCAGGACAGGTACACCACGGGGTTAAATACAGAGTAAACTCCCTCTACACTGTCCCCAGCAAACACTCCCTTGACAGGTAGAGCACGGAGTTAGATACAGAGTAAATCTCCCTCTACACTGTCCCCATACAACACTCCCAGGACAGGTACAGCACGGGGTTAGATACAGAGTAAAGCTCACTCTACACTGTCCCCATCAAACACACCCAGGACAGGTACAGCACGGAGTTAGATGCAGAGTCAAGCTCACAGGACAGGTACAGCACGTGGATAGATACAGAGTAAATCTCCCTCTACACCGTCCCCATCAAACAATCCCAGGACAGGTACAGCACGGGGTTAGATACAGAGTAAAGCTCCCTATACACCGTCCCCATCAAACTTTCCCAGGACAGTTACAGCACGGGGTTAGATACAGAGTAAATCTCCCTCTACACCATCCTCATCAAACACTCCCAGGACAGGTACAGAACGGGGTTAGATACAGAGTAAATCTCCCTCTACACTCTCCCCACTAAACACTCCCAGGACAGGTACAGCACGGGGTTAGATGCAGAGTAAATCTCCCTCTTAACTGTCCCCATCAAACACTCCCAGGGACAGGTACAGCACGGGGTTAGATACAGAGTAAATCTCCCTCTACACTCTCCCCACTAAACACTCCCAGGACAGGTACAGCACGGGGTTAGATACAGAGTAAAGCTACCTCTACATCGTACCCATCCAAAACTCCCAGGACAGGTACACCACGGGGTTAAATACAGAGTAAACTCCCTCTACAATGTCCCCATCAAACACTCCCTTGACAGGTAGAGCACGGAGTTAGATACAGAGTTAATCTCCCTCTACACTGTCCCCCTCAAACAATCTCAGGACAGGTACAGCACGGGGTTAGATACAGAGTAAATCTCCCTCTACACTGTCCCCATCAAACACTCCCAGGGACAGGTACAGCAAGGGGTTAGATACAGAGTAAATCTGTAGCTACACTGTCCCCATCAAACACTCCCTTGACAGGTACAGCACGGAGTTAGATACAGAGTAAATCTCCCTCTACACTGTCCCCATCAAACACTCCCAGGACAGGTACAGCACAGGGTTAGATGTGGCGTAAATCTGACAGGACAGGTACAGCACGGGGTTAGATACAGAATAAATCTCCCTCGACCTCGTCCCGATCAAACACTCCCAGGACAGGTACAGCACGGGGTTAGATACAGAGTAAAGCTCACTCTACACTGTCCCCATCAACCATTCTCAGGACAGGTACAGCACGAGGTTAGATACAGAGTGAAGCTCCCTCTACACCAACCCCATCAAACACTCCCAGGACAGGTACAGCACGGGGTTAGATTCAAAGTAAATCTCCCGCTACTCCGTCCCCATCAAACACTCCCAGGACAGGTACAGCACAGGTTTAGATACAGAGTAAATCTCCCTCTACACTGTCCCCGTCAAACACTCCCAGGACAGGTACAGCACGGGGTTAGATACAGAGTAAATCTCCCTCTACACCGTCCCCATCAAACACTCCCAGGACAGGTACAGCACGGGGTTAGATACAGAAAAAATCTCCCTCCACACTGTCCCCATCAAACACTCCCAGGACAGATACAGCACAGGTTTAGATACAGAGTAAATCTCCCTCTACACTGTCTCCATCAAACACTCCCAAGACAGGTACAGCACGGGGTTAGATATAGAGTAAATCTCCCTCTACACCGTCCCCATCAAACACTCCCAGGGCAGGTACAGCACGGAGTTAGATACAGAGTAAATCTCCCTCTACACTGTCCCCATCAAACATTCCCAGGACAGGTACAGCCCTGGGATAGATACAGAGTAAAGCTCCCTCAACACCGTCCCCGTCAAACACTCCCAGGAAAGGTACAGCACGGGGTTAGATACAAAGTAAATCTCCCTCTTCACTGTCCCCATCAAACACTCCCAGGACAGGTACAGCACGGGATTAAATATAGAGTAAATCTCCCTCTACACGGTCCCCATCAAACACTCCAAGGACAGGTACAGAACGGGGTTAGATACAGAGTAAATCTCCCTCTACACTGTCCCCACTAAACACTCCCAGGACAGGTACAGCACGGGGTTAGATACAGAGTAAATATCCCTCTGCACCGTCCCCATCAAACACTCCCAGGACAGGTACAGCACGGGGTTAGATACAGAGTAAAGCTCCCTCTACGTTGTCCCCATCAAACACTCCCAGGACAGGTACAGCACAGGGTTAGATACAGAGTAAATCTCCCTCTGCACCGTCCCCATCAAACACTCACAGGACAGGTACAGCACGGGGTTAGATACAGAGTAAATCTCCCTCTACACCGTCCCCATCAAACACTCCCAGGACAGGTATAGCACGGGGTTAGATACAGAGTAAATCTCCCTCTACACCGTCCCCATCAAACACTCCCAGGACAGGTACAGAACGGGGTTAGATACAGAGTAAATCTCCCTCTACATGGTCCCCATCCAAAACTCCCAGAATAGGTAAAGTAGAGGGTTAGATTCAGAGTAAATCTCACAGGACAGGTGCAGCACTGGCACAGATACCGAGTAAAGCTCCCTCCATACCGTCCCCATCAAACACTCCCAAAACAGGTACAGCACGGTGTTAGATACAGAGTAAAGCTTCCTCTACAACGTCCCCATCAAACACTCCCAGGACAGGTACAGCACGGGGTTAGATACAGAGTAAATCTGTAGCTACACTGTCCCCATCAAACACTCCCTTGACAGGTACAGCACGGAGTTAGATACAGAGTAAATCTCCCTCTACACTGTCCCCATCAAACACTCCCAGGACAGGTACAGCACAGGGTTAGATGTGGCGTAAATCTGACAGGACAGGTACAGCAAGGGGTTAGATACAGAATAAATCTCCCTCGACCTCGTCCCGATCAAACACTCCCAGGACAGGTACAGCACGGGGTTAGATACAGAGTAAAGCTCACTCTACACTGTCCCCATCAACCATTCTCAGGACAGGTACAGCACGAGGTTAGATACAGAGTGAAGCTCCCTCTACACCAACCCCATCAAACACTCCCAGGACAGGTATAGCATGGGGTGAGATTCAGAATAAAACTACCTCTACATCGTCCCCATCAATCACTCCCAGGACAGGTACATTAGAGGGATAGATACAGAGTAAAGCTCACTCTACAACTTCCCCATCAAACACTCCCAGGACAGGTAGAGCACGGGGTTAGATTCAAAGTAAATCTCCCGCTACTCCGTCCCCATCAAACACTCCCAGGACAGGTACAGCACGGGGTTAGATACAGAAAAAATCTCCCTCCACACTGTCCCCATCAAACACTCCCAGGACAGATACAGCACAGGTTTAGATACAGAGTAAATCTCCCTCTACACTGTCCCCATCAAACACGCCCAGGACAGGTACAGCACGGGATTAGATACAGAGTAAACCTCCCTCTACACTGTCCCCATCAAACACTCCCAGGACAGGTACAGCACGGGGTTAGATATAGAGTAAATCTCCCTCTACACTGTCCCCATCAAACACTCCCAGGACAGGTACAGCACGGGTTTAGATACAGAGTATATCTCTCTCTACACTGTCCCCATCAAACACTCCCAGGACAGGTACAGCACGGGGTTAGATACAGAGTAAATCTCCCTCTTCAATGTCCCCATCAAACACTCCCAGGACAGGTACAGCACGGGGTTAGATACAGAGTAAATCTCCCTCTACATTGTCCCCATCCAAAACTCCCAGGATAGGTAAAGTAGAGGGTTAGATACAGAGTAAATCTCACAGGAAAGGAACAGCACTGGGATAGATACAGAGAAAAGCTCCTTCTAAACCGTCCCCATCAAACACTCCCAGGACAGGTACAGCACGGGGTTAGATACAGAGTAAATCTCCCTCTACACCGTCCCCATTAAACACTCCCAGGGACAGGTACAGCACGGGGTTAGATGCAGAGTAAAGCAACCTCTTCATTGTCCCCATCAAACACTCCAAGGACAGGTACAGCACGGGGTTAGATACAGAGTAAATCTCCCTCTACACTGTCCCCACTAAACACTCCCAGGACAGGTACAGCACGGGGTTAGATACAGAGTAAATCTCCCTCTTAACTGTCCCCATCAAACACTCCCAGGGACAGGTACAGCACGGGGTTAGATACAGAGTAAAGCTACCTCAACATCGTCCCCATCCAACACTCCCAGGACAGGTACACCACGGGGTTAAATACAGAGTAAACTCCCTCTACACTGTCCCCAGCAAACACTCCCTTGACAGGTAGAGCACGGAGTTAGATACAGAGTAAATCTCCCTCTACACTGTCCCCATACAACACTCCCAGGACAGGTACAGCACGGGGTTAGATACAGAGTAAAGCTCACTCTACACTGTCCCCATCAAACACACCCAGGACAGGTACAGCACGGAGTTAGATGCAGAGTCAAGCTCACAGGACAGGTACAGCACGTGGATAGATACAGAGTAAATCTCCCTCTACACCGTCCCCATCAAACAATCCCAGGACAGGTACAGCACGGGGTTAGATACAGAGTAAAGCTCCCTATACACCGTCCCCATCAAACTTTCCCAGGACAGTTACAGCACGGGGTTAGATACAGAGTAAATCTCCCTCTACACCATCCTCATCAAACACTCCCAGGACAGGTACAGAACGGGGTTAGATACAGAGTAAATCTCCCTCTACACTCTCCCCACTAAACACTCCCAGGACAGGTACAGCACGGGGTTAGATGCAGAGTAAATCTCCCTCTTAACTGTCCCCATCAAACACTCCCAGGGACAGGTACAGCACGGGGTTAGATACAGAGTAAATCTCCCTCTACACTCTCCCCACTAAACACTCCCAGGACAGGTACAGCACGGGGTTAGATACAGAGTAAAGCTACCTCTACATCGTACCCATCCAAAACTCCCAGGACAGGTACACCACGGGGTTAAATACAGAGTAAACTCCCTCTACAATGTCCCCATCAAACACTCCCTTGACAGGTAGAGCACGGAGTTAGATACAGAGTTAATCTCCCTCTACACTGTCCCCCTCAAACAATCTCAGGACAGGTACAGCACGGGGTTAGATACAGAGTAAATCTCCCTCTACACTGTCCCCATCAAACACTCCCAGGGACAGGTACAGCAAGGGGTTAGATACAGAGTAAATCTGTAGCTACACTGTCCCCATCAAACACTCCCTTGACAGGTACAGCACGGAGTTAGATACAGAGTAAATCTCCCTCTACACTGTCCCCATCAAACACTCCCAGGACAGGTACAGCACAGGGTTAGATGTGGCGTAAATCTGACAGGACAGGTACAGCACGGGGTTAGATACAGAATAAATCTCCCTCGACCTCGTCCCGATCAAACACTCCCAGGACAGGTACAGCACGGGGTTAGATACAGAGTAAAGCTCCCTCTACACCAACCCCATCAAACACTCCCAGGACAGGTACAGCACGGGGTTAGATTCAAAGTAAATCTCCCGCTACTCCGTCCCCATCAAACACTCCCAGGACAGGTACAGCACAGGTTTAGATACAGAGTAAATCTCCCTCTACACTGTCCCCGTCAAACACTCCCAGGACAGGTACAGCACGGGGTTAGATACAGAGTAAATCTCCCTCTACACCGTCCCCATCAAACACTCCCAGGACAGGTACAGCACGGGGTTAGATACAGAAAAAATCTCCCTCCACACTGTCCCCATCAAACACTCCCAGGACAGATACAGCACAGGTTTAGATACAGAGTAAATCTCCCTCTACACTGTCCCCGTCAAACACGCCCAGGACAGGTACAGCACGGGATTAGATACAGAGTAAATCTCCCTCTACACTGTCTCCATCAAACACTCCCAAGACAGGTACAGCACGGGGTTAGATACAGAGTAAATCTCCCACTACACTGTCCCCATCAAACACTCCCAGGACAGGTACAGCACGGGGTTAGATACAGAGTAAATCTCCCTCTACACTGTCTCCATCAAACACTCCCAAGACAGGTACAGCACGGGGTTAGATATAGAGTAAATCTCCCTCTACACCGTCCCCATCAAACACTCCCAGGGCAGGTACAGCACGGAGTTAGATACAGAGTAAATCTCCCTCTACACTGTCCCCATCAAACATTCCCAGGACAGGTACAGCCCTGGGATAGATACAGAGTAAAGCTCCCTCAACACCGTCCCCGTCAAACACTCCCAGGAAAGGTACAGCACGGGGTTAGATACAAAGTAAATCTCCCTCTTCACTGTCCCCATCAAACACTCCCAGGACAGGTACAGCACGGGATTAAATATAGAGTAAATCTCCCTCTACACGGTCCCCATCAAACACTCCAAGGACAGGTACAGAACGGGGTTAGATACAGAGTAAATCTCCCTCTACACTGTCCCCACTAAACACTCCCAGGACAGGTACAGCACGGGGTTAGATACAGAGTAAATATCCCTCTGCACCGTCCCCATCAAACACTCCCAGGACAGGTACAGCACGGGGTTAGATACAGAGTAAAGCTCCCTCTACGTTGTCCCCATCAAACACTCCCAGGACAGGTACAGCACAGGGTTAGATACAGAGTAAATCTCCCTCTGCACCGTCCCCATCAAACACTCACAGGACAGGTGCAGCACGGGGTTAGATACAGAGTAAATCTCCCTCTACACCGTCCCCATCAAACACTCCCAGGACAGGTATAGCACGGGGTTAGATACAGAGTAAATCTCCCTCTACACCGTCCCCATCAAACACTCCCAGGACAGGTACAGAACGGGGTTAGATACAGAGTAAATCTCCCTCTACATGGTCCCCATCCAAAACTCCCAGAATAGGTAAAGTAGAGGGTTAGATTCAGAGTAAATCTCACAGGACAGGTGCAGCACTGGCACAGATACCGAGTAAAGCTCCCTCCATACCGTCCCCATCAAACACTCCCAAAACAGGTACAGCACGGTGTTAGATACAGAGTAAATCTTCCTCTACAACGTCCCCATCAAACACTCCCAGGACAGGTACAGCACGGGGTTAGATACAGAGTAAATCTGTAGCTACACTGTCCCCATCAAACACTCCCTTGACAGGTACAGCACGGAGTTAGATACAGAGTAAATCTCCCTCTACACTGTCCCCATCAAACACTCCCAGGACAGGTACAGCACAGGGTTAGATGTGGCGTAAATCTGACAGGACAGGTACAGCAAGGGGTTAGATACAGAATAAATCTCCCTCGACCTCGTCCCGATCAAACACTCCCAGGACAGGTACAGCACGGGGTTAGATACAGAGTAAAGCTCACTCTACACTGTCCCCATCAACCATTCTCAGGACAGGTACAGCACGAGGTTAGATACAGAGTGAAGCTCCCTCTACACCAACCCCATCAAACACTCCCAGGACAGGTATAGCATGGGGTGAGATTCAGAATAAAACTACCTCTACATCGTCCCCATCAATCACTCCCAGGACAGGTACATTAGAGGGATAGATACAGAGTAAAGCTCACTCTACAACTTCCCCATCAAACACTCCCAGGACAGGTAGAGCACGGGGTTAGATTCAAAGTAAATCTCCCGCTACTCCGTCCCCATCAAACACTCCCAGGACAGGTACAGCACGGGGTTAGATACAGAAAAAATCTCCCTCCACACTGTCCCCATCAAACACTCCCAGGACAGATACAGCACAGGTTTAGATACAGAGTAAATCTCCCTCTACACTGTCCCCATCAAACACGCCCAGGACAGGTACAGCACGGGATTAGATACAGAGTAAACCTCCCTCTACACCGTCTCCATCAAACACTCCCAGGAGGGGTACAGCACGGTGTTAGATACAGAGTAAAGCTTCCTCTACAACATCCCCATCAAACACTCCCAGGAGGGGTACAGCACGGTGTTAGATACAGAGTAAAGCTTCCTCTACAACATCCCCATCAAACACTCCCAGGACAGGTACAGCACGGGGATAGATACAGAGTAAAGCTCCCTCTACACCGTCCCCTTCAAACACTCCCAGGACAGGTACAGCACGGGGTTAAATACAGAGTAAATCTCCCTCTACACCGTCCCCTTCAAACACTCCCAGGACAGGTACAGCACGGGGTTAGATACAGATTAAATCTCTTTCTACACTGTCCCCATCAAACACTCCCAGGACAGGTACAGCACGGGGTTAGATACAGAGTAAATCTCCCTCTTAACTGTCCCCATCAAACACTCCCAGGGACAGGTACAGCACGGGGTTAGATATAGAGTAAATCTCCCTCTACACTGTCCCCATCAAACACTCCCAAAACAGGTACAGCACGGTGTTAGATACAGAGTAAAGCTTCCTCTACAACGTCCCCATCAAACACTCCCAGGACAGGTACAGCACGGGGATAGATACAGAGTAAAGCTCCCTCTACACCGTCCCCTTCAAACACTCCCAGGACAGGTACAGCACGGGGTTAAATACAGAGTAAATCTCCCTCTACACCGTCCCCTTCAAACACTCCCAGGACAGGTACAGCACGGGGTTAGATACAGATTAAATCTCTTTCTACACTGTCCCCATCAAACACTCCCAGGACAGGTACAGCACGGGGTTAGATACAGAGTAAATCTCCCTCTTAACTGTCCCCATCAAACACTCCTAGGGACAGGTACAGCACGGGGTCAGATACAGAGTAAAGCTACCTCTACATCGTCCCCATCCAACACTCCCAGGACAGGTACACCACGGGGTTAGATACAGAGTAAACTCCCTCTACACTGTCCCCATCAAACACTCCCTTGACAGGTACAGCACAAAATTAGATACAGAGTAAATTTCCCTCTACACTGTCCCCATAAAACACTCCCAGGATACTTACAGTAGAGGGTTAGATACAGAGTAAAGCTCACAGGACAGGTACAGCACTGGGATAGATACAGAGTAAAACTCCCTCTACAGCGTCCCCATCAAACACTCCCAGGACGGGTACAGCACGGGTTTAGATACAGAGTAAATCTCCCTCTACACCGTCCCCATCAAACACTCCCAGGACAGGTACAGCACGGGGTTAGATACAGAGTAAAGCTCCCTCTACACCGTCCCCATCAAACACTCCCAGGACAGGTACAACACGGTGTTAGATACAGAGTAAATCTCCCTCTACACCGTCCCCATCAAACACTCCCAGGACAGGTACAGCACGGGGTTAGATACAGAGTAAATCTCCCTCTACACTGTCCCCATCAAACACTCCCAGGACAGGTACAGCACGGGGTTAGATACAGAGTAAAGCTCCCTCTACACCGTCCCAAACAAAAACTCCCAGGACAGGTACAGCACGGGGTTAGATGCAGAGTAAATCTCCCTCTGCACCGTCCCCATCAAACACTCCCAGGACAGGTACAGCACGGGGTAAGATACAGAGTAAATCTCCCTCTACACCGTCCCCATCAAACACTCCCAGGACAGGTACAGCACGGGGTTAGATACAGAGTAAATCTCCCTCTACACCGTCTCCATCAAACCCTCCCAGGACAGGTATAGCACGGGGTTAGATACAGAGTAAATCGCCCTCTACACTGTCCCCATCAAACATTCCCAGGACAGGTACAGCACGGAGTTAGATACAGAGTAAATCTCCCTCTACACTGTCCCCATCAAACACTCCCAGGACAGGTACAGCACGGGGTTAGATACAGAGTAAACTCCCTCTACACCGTCCAAATCAAACACTCCCAGGACAGATACAGCACGGGGTTAGATACAGAGTAAAGCTCCCTCTACACTGTCCCCATCAAACACTCCCAGGACAGGTAAAGCACGGAGTTCGATACAGATTAAATCTCCCTCTACACTGTCCCCAGCAAACACTCCCAGGATAGTTAAAGTAGAGGGTTAGATACAGAGTAAACCTCACAGGACAGGTACAGCATTGGGATTGATACAGAGTAAAGCTCACTCTACGCCTTTCTCATCTAACACTCCCAGGACAGGTACAGCACGGGGTTAGATACAGAGAAAAGCTCGCTCTACACTGTCCCCATCAAACACTAACCGGACAGGTACAGCACGGGGTTAGATACAGAGTAAATCTCCCTCTACACTGTCCCCATCAAACACTCCCAGGACAGGTACAGGCCAGGCATAGGTACAGAGTAAATCTCCCTCTACACCGTCCCCATCAAACACTCCCAGGACAGGTACAGCACGGGGTTAGCTACAGAGTAAATCTCCCTCTACACCTTTCCCATCAAACACTCCCAGGAGAGGTATAGAACGGGGTTAGATCCAGAGTAAATCTCCCTCTTAACTGTCCCCATCAAACACTCCCAGTGACAGGTACAGCTCGGGGTCAGATACAGAGTAAAGCTACCTCTACATCGTCCCCATCCAACACTCCCAGGACAGGTACAGCACGGGGTTAGATACAGAGTAAACTCCCTCTACACTTTCCCCATCAAACACTCCCTTGACAGGTACAGCACGGAGTTAGATACAGAGTAAATCTCCCTCTACACTGTCCCCATCAAACACTCCCAGGATACTTACAGTAGAGCGTTAGATACAGAGTAAAGCTCACAGGACAGGTACAGCACTGGGATAGATACAGAGTAAAACTCCCTCTACACCTGCCCCATCAAACACTCCCAGGACAGGTACAGCACGGGTTTAGATACAGAGTAAAGCTACCTCTACACCGTCCCCATCAAACACTCCCTGGACAGGTACAGCAGGGGGTTAGATACAGAGTAAAGCTCACAGGACAGGTACAGCACTGGGATAGATACAGAGTAAAACTCCCTCTACACCGTCCCCATCAAACACTCCCAGGACAGGTACAGCACGGGTTTAGATACAGAGTAAAGCTACCTCTACACCGTCCCCATCAAACACTCCCAGGACAGGTACAGCTAGGGTTTAGATACAGAGTAAAGCTACCTCTACACCGTCCCCATCAAACACTCACAGGACAGGTACAGCACGGGGTTAGATACAGAGTAAATCTCCCTCTACACCGTCCCCATCAAACACTCCCAGGACAGGTATAGCACGGGGTTAGATACAGAGTAAATCTCCCTCTACACCGTCCCCATCAAACACTCCCAGGACAGGTACAGAACGGGGTTAGATACAGAGTAAATCTCCCTCTACACCGTCCCCACTAAACACTCCCAGGACAGGTACAGCACGGAGTTAGATACAGAGTAAATCTCCCTCTACATGGTCCCCATCCAAAACTCCCAGAATAGGTAAAGTAGAGGGTTAGATTCAGAGTAAATCTCACAGGACAGGTGCAGCACTGGCACAGATACCGAGTAAAGCTCCCTCCATACCGTCCCCATCAAACACTCCCAAAACAGGTACAGCACGGTGTTAGATACAGAGTAAAGCTTCCTCTACAACGTCCCCATCAAACACTCCCAGGACAGGTACAGCAAGGGGTTAGATACAGAGTAAATCTGTAGCTACACTGTCCCCATCAAACACTCCCAGGACAGGTACAGCACGGGGTTAGATACAAAGTAAATCTCCCTCTACACTGTCCCCATCAAACACTCCCTTGACAGGTACAGCACGGAGTTAGATACAGAGTAAATCTCCCTCTACACTGTCCCCATCAAACACTCCCAGGACAGGTACAGCACAGGGTTAGATGTGGCGTAAATCTGACAGGACAGGTACAGCAAGGGGTTAGATACAGAATAAATCTCCCTCGACCTCGTCCCGATCAAACACTCCCAGGACAGGTACAGCACGGGGTTAGATACAGAGTAAAGCTCACTCTACACTGTCCCCATCAACCATTCTCAGGACAGGTACAGCACGAGGTTAGATACAGAGTGAAGCTCCCTCTACACCAACCCCATCAAACACTCCCAGGACAGGTATAGCATGGGGTGAGATTCAGAATAAAACTACCTCTACATCGTCCCCATCAATCACTCCCAGGACAGGTACATTAGAGGGATAGATACAGAGTAAAGCTCACTCTACAACTTCCCCATCAAACACTCCCAGGACAGGTAGAGCACGGGGTTAGATTCAAAGTAAATCTCCCGCTACTCCGTCCCCATCAAACACTCCCAGGACAGGTACAGCACGGGGTTAGATACAGAAAAAATCTCCCTCCACACTGTCCCCATCAAACACTCCCAGGACAGATACAGCACAGGTTTAGATACAGAGTAAATCTCCCTCTACACTGTCCCCATCAAACACGCCCAGGACAGGTACAGCACGGGATTAGATACAGAGTAAACCTCCCTCTACACTGTCCCCATCAAACACTCCCAGGACAGGTACAGCACGGGGTTAGATATAGAGTAAATCTCCCTCTACACTGTCCCCATCAAACACTCCCAGGACAGGTACAGCACGGGGTTAGATATAGAGTAAATCTCAATCTACACTGTCCCCATCAAACACTCCCAAAACAGGTACAGCACGGTGTTAGATACAGAGTAAAGCTTCCTCTACAACGTCCCCATCAAACACTCCCAGGACAGGTACAGCACGGGGTTAGATACATAATTAATCTCCCTGTACACCGTCCCCATTAATCACTCCCAGGACAGGTACAGCACGGGGATAGATACAGAGTAAAGCTCCCTCTACACCGTCCCCTTCAAACACTCCCAGGACAGGTACAGCACGGGGTTAAATACAGAGTAAATCTCCCTCTACACCGTCCCCTTCAAACACTCCCAGGACAGGTACAGCACGGGGTTAGATACAGATTAAATCTCTTTCTACACCGTCCCCATCAAACACTCCCAGGACAGGTACAGCACGGGGTTAGATACAGAGTAAATCTCCCTCTTAACTGTCCCCATCAAACACTCCCAGGGACAGGTACAGCACGGGGTCAGATACAGAGTAAAGCTACCTCTACATCGTCCCCATCCAACACTCCCAGGACAGGTACACCACGGGGTTAGATACAGAGTAAACTCCCTCTACACTGTCCCCATCAAACACTCCCTTGACAGGTACAGCACAAAATTAGATACAGAGTAAATTTCCCTCTACACTGTCCCCATAAAACACTCCCAGGATACTTACAGTAGAGGGTTAGATACAGAGTAAAGCTCACAGGACAGGTACAGCACTGGGATAGATACAGAGTAAAACTCCCTCTACACCGTCCCCATCAAACACTCCCAGGACGGGTACAGCACGGGTTTAGATACAGAGCAAAGCTACCTCTACACCGTCCCCATCAACTCTCCCAGGACAGGTACGGCAGGGGGTTAGATACAGAGTAAAGCTCACAGGACAGGTACAGCACGGGGATAGATACAGAGCAAAGCTCCCTCTACACCGTCCCAATCAAACACTCCCAGGACAGGTAAAGCACGGAGTTCGATACAGATTAAATCTCCCTCTACACTGTCCCCAGCAAACACTCCCAGGACAGGTACAGGCCAGGCATAGGTACAGAGTAAATCTCCCTCTACACCGTCCCCATCAAACACTCCCAGGACAGGTACAGCACGGGGTTAGCTACAGAGTAAATCTCCCTCTACACCTTTCCCATCAAACACTCCCAGGAGAGGTATAGAACGGGGTTAGATCCAGAGTAAATCTCCCTCTTAACTGTCCCCATCAAACACTCCCAGTGACAGGTACAGCTCGGGGTCAGATACAGAGTAAAGCTACCTCTACATCGTCCCCATCCAACACTCCCAGGACAGGTACAGCACGGGGTTAGATACAGAGTAAACTCCCTCTACACTTTCCCCATCAAACACTCCCTTGACAGGTACAGCACGGAGTTAGATACAGAGTAAATCTCCCTCTACACTGTCCCCATCAAACACTCCCAGGATACTTACAGTAGAGCGTTAGATACAGAGTAAAGCTCACAGGACAGGTACAGCACTGGGATAGATACAGAGTAAAACTCCCTCTACACCGTCCCCATCAAACACTCCCAGGACAGGTACAGCACGGGTTTAGATACAGAGTAAAGCTACCTCTACACCGTCCCCATCAAACACTCCCTGGACAGGTACAGCAGGGGGTTAGATACAGAGTAAAGCTCACAGGACAGGTACAGCACTGGGATAGATACAGAGTAAAACTCCCTCTACACCGTCCCCATCAAACACTCCCAGGACAGGTACAGCACGGGTTTAGATACAGAGTAAAGCTACCTCTACACCGTCCCCATCAAACACTCCCAGGACAGGTACAGCTAGGGTTTAGATACAGAGTAAAGCTACCTCTACACCGTCCCCATCAAACACTCCCAGGACAGGTACAGCACGGGGTTAGATACAGAGTAAATCTCCCTCTCCACCGTCCCCATCAAACACTCCCAGGACAGGTACAGCACGGGGTTAGATACAGAGTAAATCGCCCTCTACACCGTCCCCATCAAACATTCCCAGGACAGGTACAGCATGGGGTTAGCTACAGAGTAAATCTCCCTCTACACCGTCCCCATCAAACACTCCCAGGACAGGTACAGCACGGGGTTAGATACAGAGTAAAGCTCCCTCTACACTGTCCCCATCAAACACTCCCAGGACAGGTACAGCACGGGGTTAGATACAGAGTAAAGCTTCCTCTACACTGTCCCCATCAAACACTCCCAGGAGAGGTACAGCTCGGGGTTAGATACAGAGTAAATCTCCCTCTTAACTTTCCCCATCAAACACTCCCAGGGACAGGTACAGCACGGGGTCAGATACAGATTAAATCTACCTCTACATCGTCCCCATCCAACACTCCCAGGACAGGTACAGCACGGGGTTAGATACAGAGTAAACTCCCTCTACACTGTCCCCATCAAACACTCCCTTGACAGGTACAGCACGGAGTTAGATACAGAGTAAATCTCCCTCTACACTGTCCCCATCAATCACTCCCAGGATAGTTACAGTAGAGGGTTAGATACAGAGTAAAGCTCACAGGACAGGTACAGCACTGGGTTAGATACAGAGTAAATCTCCCTCTACACTGTCCCCATCAAACACTCCCAGGACAGGTACAGCACGGTGTTAGATACAGAGTAAAACTCCCTCTACCCCGTCCCCATCAACCACTCCCAGGACAGGTACAGCACGGGGTTAGATACAGAGTAAATCTCCCTCTACACTGTCCCCATCAAACACTCCCAGGACAGGTACAGCACGGGGTTAGATATAGAGTAAAGCGCTCTCTTCACCGTCCCCATCAAACACTCCCAGGACAGGTACAGCACGAGGTTAGATACAGAGTAAATCTCCCTCTACACCGTCCCCATCAAACATTCCCAGGACAGGTACAGCATGGGGTTAGCTACAGAGTAAATCTCCCTCTACACCTTTCCCATCAAACACTCCCAGGACAGGTACAGCACGGGGTTAGATACAGAGTAAATCTCCCTCTTAACTGTCCCCATCAAACACTCCCAGGATAGTTACAGTAGAGGGTTAGATACAGAGTAAAGCTCACAGGATAGGTACAGCACTGGGTTAGTTACAGAGTAAAGCTCCCTCTACACCGTCCCCATCAAACACTCCCAGGACAGGTACAGCACAGGGTTAGATACAGAGTAAAGCTCCCTCTACACCGTCCCCCATCAAACACTCCCAGGACAGGTACAGCACGGGGTTAGATACAGAGTAAATCTCCCTCTACACCGTCCCCATCAAACACTCCCAGGACAGGTACAGCACGGTGTTAGATACAGAGTAAATCTCTTTCTACACCGTCCCCATCAAACACTCCCAGGACAGGTACAGCTCAGGGTTAGATACAGAGTAAATCTCCCTCTACACCGTCCCCATCAAACACTCCCAGGACAGGTACAGCACAGCGTTAGATACAGAGTAAAGCTCCCTCTACCCCCTCACCTCCCTCGCGCCCAGTTTTTCACTCCTTACCCTGCCAAGCCGGGCGACAGGTGGGTTTCACCAGCACCTCCACCTCGGCATCTTCGGCTGCTCGCTTCTTCCCACAGTCGTAGGCGGTGACGGTGAACGTGTGGAGGCTCTGCTTTTTGACATCCAGTTTCTCGGTGTTCCTGATGTTACCTGCGCAGAGCGAGGCACAGAGAGAGAGTGAGGGAGGGAGGCCGGGATTTGAGCCTCCCCTTTTCGGATCGCACTTTGTCCTTGAGATGATTTCCGCTGGCTGGGGAGGTGTGCGGTGCGGGGGGACCTGAGTGTCTGAGTGCACGTCTCACGCCCTGTTAGTACGCAGATGCAGCAGGTGTTTGGAGAGAGCAGCGGAGAATTGGACTTCAATTGCCTGCGTCCTGAAGTATGGACATTGGCAATCCTTGATCCAAATGCACAGCGTCTCGGCGAGTCTGCAGCCGAAGTACTACACAGAGATTTGTTTCTACTTACTCAAGGAGGGATACACTTCTCCTGGAGGGGTTCGGAACAGGTTCCCTGGGCTGATTATTGGGATAAAATTGAGTTTTTGTCAAATGAGGAGTGTTTGCCTGGTTCCTACCTTTAGTTTGTCCCTAACTAGCGTTGGGGCTTGTGTGAGTATGTGAGGGCTTGTCTCCCAATTCTCTTGGGAGCCCAACCATCCCCACACCCCCTCCCCCACTAAAGTCGGGGTCCCAATCCCCCACCCCCCCACCCCCCTTTTCAAATATTTAACCCCCTCTCCCCATCCCCCCACCGCTTTCCCCGCTCTCCTTTTGAGGTTCAAGACTTGGCCTCGTTTCACTTCAGGGGCACGAGCCCTCCCTACCTACCCCCCTCCCTCAACCCCGCGTGCACCTCCCCCTCCACACCTCCTCCTCCCTCGCCTACCGTCGTTGTCAATGGTGAAGGGGACGCCGGGCGTCAGGATCTCATAGAAACAGATCTGGCTGTACTGGGGGGAGCAGTCACCATCCACTGCCTCCACTTTCAGCACCCGCTCGTACAGCTTTCCCTCACTGACCGACACCTGGTAGCGCCGCTCCACAAACACCGGCACGAACTCGTTCACATCGTTCACTCGCACCCGGACCAACGCCCTGCGGGGAGCAAGCAAAAACCGGGCTTTAGCCGATCGGATCTGGGTGGTGGTGGGGTAGCGCCGGCAACAGGAAGTGTAGAAGGGGAGGGAGGCAGGTGGGCGCGCACAGGCGTGAGGCAGACGGTGTTTCACGCGGAGAAAAGTGTGAGGCGACTGAATGGGGAGGGGAGGGGTGGGGGTAGGGCGAGGTCATGCGCTCTGGTCGGGAGAATCGAAAGGCAGACTGTTGCTTCGACGGAGAAAGTGCAGCGCAGAGGGATCTGGGCGTCCTTGCGCACGATACACCAGACGGTTAGTGTGCCAGTGCAGTGAGTCATTAAGAAGGCAAGCGGAATTTTGACCTGTGTTGCTAAAGGGGGTTGGAGTTTTAAACTGTTACAACTGTACAGGGTGAAGGTGATTCTGCAGCCGAAGTAGTATTTACAGTTCTTGGTCCTCGTATTTAAGCATGGGAGGCAACTCGAAAGAGATTCACACGGTTGATTCCTGGGATGATGTAGGTGACTTATCGAGATCGGCTGAACAGGTTAAGCCTTTATTCATTCGAGTTTAGCAGAATGAGGGGCGATCGTATGGTAGCATACGAGATTCTGATGGGGCTTGACAGGGTAGATGTTGAGAAGTTGTTTCCTCCCATAGGGGAACCTCGAACTAGGGGGCACAGTTACAGAATAAGTCGGGGGGGGGGGCGGAATCTTATTTGAAAATTGAGATACAACCCTTTCTTCTCTCAAAGGGGAACGAAGGTCTGGAATTCTCTACCCCAGAGAGATGTGGAGGCTAGAAAGTATTTGGAGGGGAGGAGGATAGATTTTGGAAATATCGGGGACTTGAGGGCTAGGAGGAGCTGGCACGAAAGAGGAATTGAGCCCTGGAGCAGCTCAGCCATGATCTTGTTGAAGGGCGAGGCAGGTTTGAGGGGCCAAATGGTCTACTTCTGCTGTGATTTCTTATGTTGAACAAGGAGAGACAATATAACATAAAGGGTACAATACTAATAGGGGCGCAGGGGGCAGAGGGAGCTGGGGGTATATGTGGGTAAATCATTGAAAGGGGGCAGGACAGGTTGAGAGGGCGGTTAATGAAGCAGACAATATCCTGGGCTTTATTAATAGGGGTGTAGAGCGCAATAGCAAGCAGGTTATGTGGAGCTGGTGTAAGGCACGAGTTCGGACTCATCTGGAGTATTGGGTCCTGTTCTGGTCTCTGCACATTGGGAAGTATGTGAAGGCGTTGGAGAGAGAGAGAGAGAGAGAGCGGGGAAAAGATCTACAGGGATGGTTCCAGGGGTGAGGAACTTCAGTTCCGTGGATCGGTTGGGGAGGTTGGGACTGTTCTCCTTGGGGAAGAGGAGGGTGAGAGGGGATTCGATCGAGGTGTTCAAAACCGAGAGGGGCCTGGGACAGAGTCGATCGGGAGAAACTGTGCCCACTGGGGGGAGGAGCAAGAGGAAAGGGGAGGGGAAGGAGTGAGAGGGAGGGGGGAAGGAGTGAGAGGGAGGGGGGTAAGGAGCGAGTGGGAGGGGGAAGGAGTGAGAGGGAGGGGGAAGGAGCGAGAGGGAGGGGGGAAGGAGAGAGAGGGAGGGGGGAAGGAGCAAGAGGGACAAGGGAGGGTTAAGGGGCGAGAGGGAGGGGGAGAGTTAAGGAGGGAAAGGGAGGGTTAAGGAGCGAGAGGGAGGGGGAGGGTTAAGGAGGGAGAGGGAGGGGGAGGGTAAAGGAGGGAGAGGGAGGAGGAGGGTTAAGAAGGGAGAGGGAAGGGGAGGGTTAAGGAGGGAGAGGGAGGGGGAGGGTTAAGGAGGGAGAGGGAGGGGGAGGGTTAAGGAGGGAGAGGGAGGGGGAGGGTTAAGGAGGGAGGGGGAGGGGAGGGTTAAGGAGGGAGAGGGATGGGGAAGGAGGGAGAGGGAGGGGGAGGGTTAATGAGGGAGAGGGATGAGGAAGGAGGGAGAGTTAAGGAGGGGGAGGGTTAATGAGGGAGATGGAGGGGAGGGAGTGTTAAGGAGGGAGAGGGGGGTTAAGGAGGGAGAGGGAGGGGGAGGATTAATGAGGGAGAGGGAGGGGAGTGTTAAGGAGGGAGGGGGAGTGTTAAGGAGGGAGGGGGAGGGTTAAGGAGGGAGTGGGGTTAAGGAGGGAGGGGGAGGGTTAAGGAGGGAGAGGGAGGGAGGGGGACACAGGTCTAAGGGGATTGGGAAGCGAAGTGACGAAGACACGAGGGGTAACTTCCTCACCCAGCGAGTGGTCCGAGTCCGGGACCCTCTGACTGAAGGTGTGTGGGGGTGGAGGCAGGTTCAGTTGAGGGGATCGAGGGGGAGCTGGACTGCTATCGGAGACGGGCCGGAGGTGAGGGGGGTTTATGCGGGGGTGAGAAAGGAATGGATGTCTCAAAATTCATGAATGTCTGGCTGTTTAAGGCTGGTGAAGTTCCAATTTTAGACGTGACGATCGCCTCCAAGTTGGTTCAAGTGGCCTCTTGCTGTGCTTAAGGTTCACCGCTCAGAGAGGGGGGTTGTTACCGGGGCTTCCTGAAGGGTGAGCAGGGGTAGTCCGCATGGGGGCAACACTTCCGGGATCGCATACGGACGTAGGAATCAGGGCGAGGCTACTCGGCCCCTCGAGGATGCTCTCCCGTTCAGTCAGCCCCACATCCCTCGCACCCCCCCCCCACCCCCCCACTAACCTTTTAGCCCCCCTCCCGATAACCTTAACCGAGAATCTATCTCGCTCGGCCTCAAAAACATTCAAAGTCTCTGCTCCCACCACCTTTTGAGGGAGAGATTTCCCAAAACCTGGGGCCCTCTGAGAGAAATAATTCTCCTCGTCTCTGTCTGAAATGGGAGGCCCCTCGTTCGGCGTTCACCCCCCAAGGGGGAAACATCCTTTCCAACTCCTCCCCACCACCACCCCCCCCACCCAGGATCGCAAAAGGTTTGGATCAAGTCGCCTCTCGCTCTTCCTAACCCCAGCGGATGCGGGCATAACCTGTCCAACCTTCCCTCATACGACAGCATGCGCATCCCTGGGTGTTAGCCTGGCGAAACTTCTCTGAGCTCCTACCGATGGATTGGCGCCCTCAGTCCGGTCATCGGAATGCCAGGCATCGCGGTACCTCCGACACTGACCTGCCAGAGAAACGGCCAAGTCTGGCGGTGATGCCTAGATAGGGTGGGGGGGAAATAATATGTCGAGGGGAGGACGAGAGTCTGCAAAGGGATTCCGGCGGGGTAAGGCGGCGGGGCAAAATATTTGGCGGACGGAGTCTGATGTGGGGAAACCCGAATTCTTCTCTCCGGCGGGGAGATTGGAAAAGCAGGAGGCGAGTTAAAGGGGGGAGAGACTGCCGAGCTCTGCGGCGTGGAGGGACCTGGGTGTCCTCGGGGGCACAGAACGCAAAACAACGGTTAGTACGCCGGTGCAGAGAGTGACCGGGAGGGCAAATGGAGCGCTGGTGTTCATCGCAAAGGGGAATGGAGCGCGAACACTGGGAAGACTTGCTCCGAACTGTACGCGGCCTTGGCGTTTCCGCAGCCATAGTACTACGCAGAGTTTTGATCGCCTTACTTAAGGAGGGATAGTGGAGGCCCGTTCAGAGGAGGTTCCCTCGGCTGCTTCCTGGGGGGAATGGGGTGGGGGTGTGGGGTTGTCCTATGAGGAGAGATTGAGCAGGTTGGTTCCCTTCCCGTTGGAGTTTGGAAGAATGAAGCATCATCTTATTGAACCATGTAAGATCCTGACAGGGGGTCTCGATAGGGTGAATGCTGGGAGGGTGTTTCCCCCTCGTTTTGGGGGGTGGGTGGGGGGGGGAGAATCTAGAACGAGGGGTGGGAGCGGGAACACAGTTTCAGAATAAGGAGATGAGGAGGAATTTCTTCCCTCGGAGGGTGGTCCATCTGTGGAATTCTCTCCCCCCAGAGAGGGGTGGGGGAAGGATCAGTGAATATATCCGAGGCTGAGTGAGACGGGGTTTCTGATCGAGGAGGGAGTCGAGGGTTATAAATCCCCCTCCCCACTTTATACCCAGTGTCAGCATCGAGCACTCCCAAGGACAGGTACAATACAGAGCTCCCTCTACATTACCCTGACAGTGTAACCCCCTCCCCACTTTATACCCAGTGTCAGCATCGAGCACTCCCAAGGACAGGTACAATACAGAGCTCCCTCTACATTACCCTGACAGTGTAACCCCCTCCCCACTTTATACCCAGTGTCAGCATCGAGCACTCCCAGAGACAGGTACAATACAGAGCTCCCTCTACATTACCCTGACAGTGTTACCCCCTCCCCACTTTATACCCAGTTTCAGCATCGAGCACTCCCAGGGACAGGTACAAGACAGAGCTCCCTCCACATTACCCTGACAGTGTAACCCCGCCAGACCAAATATAGAGCGGGAACACTGTCAATTACTTGTGCGATCGCTTCATGTTTGTTCTCTCTGGGGCTTCTCCACAGTCATGCGCCTGAATGGTGAAGGTGTGCTCCTTCTGTGATTCACAGTCCACCGGCTCCTTGGCACGGATCAGGCCCTCTCCGGTCATCTTATCCAGGACCACAGCCTCGAAGGGGATGTTCTGCCCGTGAATTTTGAAACCACAAATTTCACCTGTTCGGGGAGCAAAACAGAGTGTGAGTGCAGGAACCCAATCCCAAACCCCTTCCCGTTCACTCCCACTGCCCACAACCCCAAATCCAAACCCCTTCCGTTCACTCCCATTGTACACAACCCCAATCCCAAACGCCTTCCAGTTCACTCCCACTGTAAACAATCCCAATCCCAAACCCCTTCCCATTCACTCCCACTGCAGACCATCCCAATCCCAAACCCCTTCCCGTTCACTCCCACTGTACACAATCCCAATCCCAAACCCCTTCCCATTCACTCCCACTGCACACCATCCCAATCCCAAACCCCTTCCCGTTCACTCCCACTGTACACCATCCCAGTCTCAAACCCCTTCCCATTCACTCCCAATGTACACAATCCCAATCCCAAAACCCTTCCCGTTCACTCCCACTGTACACAATCCCAATCCCAAACAATTCCCGTTCACTCCCACTGTACACAATCCCAATCCCAAACCCCTTCCCATTCACTCCCACTGTACACAATCCCAATCCCAAACCATTCCCGTTCACTCCCACTGTACACCATCCCAGTCCCAAACCCCTTCCCATTCACTCCCAATGAACACAATCCCAATCCCAAAACCCTTCCCGTTCACTCCCACTGTACACAATCCCAATCCCAAACCCCTTCCCGTTCACTCCCACTGTACACAATCCCAATCCCAAACCTCTTCCCGTTCACTCCCACTATACACAATCCCAATTCCAAACCCCTTCCCATTCACTCCCACTGTACACAATCCCAATCCCAAACCATTCCCGTTCACTCCCACTGTACACAATCCCAATGGACCCAAACCCCTTCCCGTTCACTCCCAATGCACACAATCCCAATGGACCCAAACCCCTTCCCGTTCACTCCCACTGTACACAATCCCAATCCCAAACCCCTTCCCGTTCACTCCCACTGTACACAATCCCAAAGGATCCAAACCCCTTCCCATTCACTCCCACTGTACACAATCCCAATCCCAAACCCCTTCCCATTCACTCCCACTGTACACAATCCCAATCCCAAACCACTTCCCGTTCACTCCCACTGTCCACAATCCCAATCCCAAACCCCTTCCCATTCACTCCCACTGTACACAATCCCAATCCCAAACCCCTTCCAGTTCACTCCCACTGTACACAATCCCAATCCCAAACCCCTTCCCGTTCACTCCCACTGTACACAATCCCAATCCCAAACCTCTTCCCGTTCACTCCCACTATACACAATCCCAATTCCAAACCCCTTCCCATTCACTCCCACTGTACACAATCCCAATGGACCCAAACCCCTTCCCGTTCACTCCCAATGCACACAATCCCAATGGACCCAAACCCCTTCCCGTTCACTCCCACTGTACACAATCCCAATCCCAATCCCCTTCCTGTTCACTCCCAATGTACACAATCCCAATCCCAAACACCTTCCCATTCACTCCCACTGTACACAATCCCAATGGACCCAAACCCCTTCCCATTCACTCCCACTGTACACAATCCCAATCCCAAACCCCTTCCCATTCACTCCCACTGTACACAATCCCAATCCCAAACCCCTTCCCATTCACTCCCACTGTACACAATCCCAATCCCAAACCCCTTCCAGTTCACTCCCACTGTACACAATCCCAATCCCAAACCCCTTCCCATTCACTCCCACTATCCACAATCCCAATCCCAATCCCCTTCCCATTCACTCCCACTGTACACAATCCCAATGGACCCAAACCCCTTCCCGTTCACTCCCACTGTACACAATCCCAATCTCAAACCCCTTCCCGTTCACTCCCACTGTACACAATCACAATGAACCTGAACAATTCCCCGTTCATTCCTACTGAACACATTCCCAATCTCCTTCCCGTTCACTCCCAGTGTACATAAACCCAATGAAACCAAACCCCTTCCAGTGGACTACCGGTTTACATTAATCCAATGGACCCAAACCCCTTCCCGTTCACTCCGACTGTACACAATCCCAAAGGAGCCAAACCCCTTCCCGTTCACTCCCAAAGTAAACAATTTCAATCCTAAACCCCTTCCCGTTCACTCCCACAGTACACAATCCCAATCCCAAAGCTCTGCCCGTTCACTCCCACTGTACACAATCCCAATCACAAACCCCTTCCCGTTCACTCCCACAGTACACAATCCCAATGGAACCAAACCCTTTCCAGTTCACTCCCACTGTACACAATCCCAATCCCCTTCCCTTTCACTCCCACTGTACACAATCCCAATCCCCAAACCCTTCCCGTTCACTCCCACTGTAAACAATCCCACTAGAACCAAACCCCATCCCGTTCATGCCCACTGTACACAATCCCAATCCCAAACTCCTTCCCGTTCACTCCCACTATACACAATCCCAAATCCAAAACCACATCCCTTTCACTCCCACTATACACAATCACAATCCCAATCCATTTCCCGTTCATTCCCACTGTACACAATCCCCATCCCAAAACCCATCCCGTTCACTCCCAATGTACACAATTCCAATCCCCTTCCCGTTCACTTCCAATGCACACAATCCAAAACCAAACCCCTTCCCGTTCACTCCCACTGTACACAATCCCAATCCCAAACCCCTTCCCGTTCACTCCCACTCTACACAATACCAAACGCCTTCCCATTCAATCCCACTGTACACAATCCCAATCCCATTCCCATTCACTCCCACTGTACACAATCCCAATACACCCAAACCCCTTCCCATTCATTCCCACTGTACACTATTCCAATGGACCCAAACCACTTCCCATTCAATTCCTCCGTACACAATCCCAATCCCCTTCCCTTTCACTCACACCGTACACAATCCCAATCCCCTTCACTTTCACTCCCTCCGTACACAACCCCAATCCCCTTCCCTTTCACTCCCACTGTACACAATCCCAATCCCAAACTTCTTCCCGTTCACTCCCACTGCACACAATTCCAATCCCAAATTCTTTACCGTTCACTTCCACTGTACACCATCCCAATCCCAAAACACCTCGTGTTCACTCCCACTGTACACAATCCCAAAGGACACAAACCCCGTCCCGGTCACTTCAACTGTACACAATACCAAAACCCTTGCCGTTCACTCCCATTGTACACAACCCCAATCCCAAACAACTTCGCGTTCTCTCCCACTGTACACAATCCCAATTCCAATCCCCTTCCCGTTCACTCCCACTGTACACAATCCCAATCCCATTCCCGTTCACTCCCACTGTACACAATCCCAATACACCCAAACCCCTTCCCATTCACTCCCACTGTACACTATTCCAATGGACCCAAATCACTTCCCATTCAGTCCCTCCGTACACAATCCCAATCCCCTTCCCTTTCACTCCCTCCGTACACAATCCCAATCCCCTTCACTTTCACTCCCTCCGTACACAATCCCAATCCCCTTCCCGTTCACTCCCACTATACACAATCCCAAATCCAAAACCACTTCCCTTTCACTCCCACTGTACACAATCACAATCCCAATCGCGTTCCTGTTCATTCCCACTGTACACAATCCCCATCCCAAAACCCATCCCGTTAACTCCCAATGTACACAATCCCAATCCCCTTCCCGTTCACTTCCAATGCACACAATCCAAAACCCAAACCCCTTCCCGTTCACTCCCACTCTATACAATACCAAACGCCTTCCCATTCAATCCCACTGTACACAATCCCAATCCCCTACCCGTTCACTGCCACTGTACACAATCCCAATCCCATTCCCGTTCACACCCACTGTACACAATCCCAATACACCCAAACCCCTTCCCATTCACTCCCACTGTACACTATTCCAAGGGACCCAAACCACTTCCCATTCAATCCCTCCGTACACAATCCCAATCCCCTTCCCTTTCACTCCCTCCGTACACAATCCCAATCCCCTTCCCTTTCACTCCCACCGTACACAATCCCAATCCCCTTCACTTTCACTCCCTCCGTACACAATCCGAATCCCCTTCCCTTTCACTCCCTCCGTACACAATCCCAATCCCCTTCCCTTTCACTCTCACCGTACACAATCCCAATCCCCTTCCACACCCTCCGTACACAATCCCAATCCCCTTCCCTTTCACTCCCACCGTACACAATCCCAATCCCCTTCACTTTCACTCCCTCCGTACACAATCCCAATCCCCTTCACTTTCACTCCCTCCGTACACAATCCCAATCCCCTTCCCTTTCACTCCCACTGTACACAATCCCAATCCCAAACCTCTTCCCGTTCACTCCCACAGCACACAATTCCAATCCCAAATCCCTTACCGTTCACTTCCACTGTACATAATCCCAATGGACCCAAACCCCTTCCCATTCACTCCCACTGTACACAATCCCAATGGACACAAACCCCGTCCCGGTCACTTCAACTGTACAAAATCCCAGTCCCCTTCCCGTTCACTCCCACTGTAACAATCCCAATACCAAACCCCTTCCCATTCACTCCCACTGCACACCATTCCAAACCCAAACCCCTTCCCATTCACTCCCAATGTACACAATCCCAATCCCAAAACCCTTACCGTTCACTCCCACTGTACACAATCCCAATCCCAAACCATTCCCGTTCAAACCCACTGTACACAATCCCAATGGACCCAAACCCCTTCCCATCCACTCCCACGGTACACAATCCCAATCCCAAGCCCCTTCCCGTTCACTCCCACTGCACACAATCCCAATCCCAAACCCCTTCCCGTTCACTCCCACTGTACACAATCCCAATGGACCCAAAGCCCTTCCCGTTCACTCCCACTGTACACAATCCCAATCCCAAACCCCTTCCCGTTCACTCCCACTATACACAATTCTAATCCCAGACCCCTTCCCGTTCACTCCCACTGTCCACAATCCCAATGGACACAAAGCCCTTCCCGTTCACTCCCACTGTACACAATCCCAATCACAAACCCCTTCCCGTTCACTCCCACTGTCCACAATCCCAATCTCAAACCATTCCCGTTCACGCCCACTGTACACAATCCCAATGCCAAACCCTTTCCTGTTCAGTCCCACTGTACATAATCCCAATGGACCCAAACCCCTTCCCATTCACTCCCACTGTACACAATCCCAATGGACACAAACCCCGTCCCGGTCACTTCAACTGTACAAAATCCCAGTCCCCTTTCCGTTCACTCCCACTGTACACAATCCCAATCCCAAAACTCTTCCCGTTCACTCCCACGGTACACAATCCCAATCCCAAACCCCTTCCCGTTCACCAACACTGTACAAAATCCCAAACCCCTTCCCGTTCACCAACACTGTACACAATCCCAATCCCCTTCCAGTTCACTCCCACTGTACAGAATCCCAATACCAATCCCCTTCTCGTTCACTCCCACTGTACAAAATCCCAATCCCCTTCCAGTTCACTCCCACTGTACAGAATCCCAATCCCAAATCCCTTCCCGTTCACTCCCACTGTAACAATCCCAATCCCAAACCCCTTCCCGTTCGCTCCCACTGTACACAATCCCAATCCCAAACCCCTTCCCGTTCACTCCCAGTGTACACAATCCCAATCCCAAACCCATTCCCGTTCACTCCCACTGTACACAGTCCCAAACCCAAAGCACTTCCTGTTCACTCCCACTCTAACAATCCCAATCCCAAACCCCTTCCCGTTCACTCCCACTGTACACAATCCCAATCCCAAAACCCTTCCTGTTCACTCCCACTCTAACAATCCCAATCCCAAACCCCTTCCCGTTCACTCCCACTGTACACAATCCCAATAGACCCAAACCCCATCCCGTTCACTCCCATTGTACACAATCCCAATGGACCCAATCCCCTTCCCGTTCACTCCCACTGTACACAATCCCAAATCCAAAACCACATCCCTTTCACTCCCACTGTACACAATCACAATCCCAATCCCCTTCCCGTTCATTCCCACTGTACACAATCCCCATCCCAAACCCCATCCCGTTAACTCCCAATGTACACAATCCCAATCCCCTTCCCGTTCACTTCCAATGCACACAATCCAAAACCCAAACCCCTTCCCGTTCACTCCCACTGTAACAATCCCAATACCAAACCCCTTCCCATTCACTCCCACTGCACACCATTCCAAACCCAAACCCCTTCCCATTCACTCCCAATGTACACAATCCCAATCCCAAAACCCTTACCATTCACTCCCACTGTACACAATCCCAATCCCAAACCATTCCCGTTCAAACCCACTGTACACAATCCCAATGGACCCAAACCCCTTCCCATCCACTCCCACGGTACACAATCCCAATCCCAAGCCCCTTCCCGTTCACTCCCACTGCACACAATCCCAATCCCAAACCCCTTCCGTTCACTCCCACTGTACACAATCCCAATGGACCCAAAGCCCTTCCCGTTCACTCCCACTGTACACAATCCCAATCCCAAACCCCTTCCCGTTCACTCCCACTATACACAATTCTAATCCCAGACCCCTTCCCGTTCACTCCCACTGTCCACAATCCCAATGGACACAAAGCCCTTCCCGTTCACTCCCACTGTACACAATCCCAATCACAAACCCCTTCCCGTTCACTCCCACTGTCCACAATCCCAATCTCAAACCATTCCCGTTCACGCCCACTGTACACAATCCCAATGCCAAACCCTTTCCTGTTCAGTCCCACTGTACATAATCCCAATGGACCCAAACCCCTTCCCATTCACTCCCACTGTTCACAATCCCAATGGACATAAAGCCCTTCCCGTTCACTCCCACTGCACAGAATCCCAATCCCAAAACCCTTCCCGTTCACTCCCACTGTACACAATCCCAATCCCAAACCCCTTCCCGTTCACTCCCACTGTAAACAATCTCAATGGACCCAAACCCCTTCCCGTTCACTCCCACTGTACACAATCCCAATCCCAAACCCCTTCCCGTTCACTCCCACTGTACACAATCCCAATCCCAAACCCCTTCCCGTTCACTCCCACTGTACACAATCCCAATCCCAAACACCTTCCCATTCACTCCCAGTGTACACAATCCCAATCCCAATTCCATTCCCGTTCACTCCCACTGACCACAATCCCAATCATAACCACATTCCGTTCACTCCCACTATACACAATCACAATGAACCTGAACAATTCCCCGTTCAATCCTACTGAACACATTCCCAATCCTCTTCCCGTTCTCTCCCACTGTACATATACCCAATGGACCCAAACCCCTTCCAGTGTATTACCGGTTTACATTAATCCCAAACCCCTCCCGGTTCACTCCAACTGTACACAATCCCAAAATCAAACCCCTTCCTGTTCACTCGCACTGTACTTAATCCCAATCCCAAACCCCTTCCTGTTCAGTCCCACTGAACACAATCCAAATCCCAAACCACTTCCCGTTCACTCCCACTGTACACAATCCCAATCCCAAACCCCTTCCCGTTCACTCCCAATGTACACAATCCCAATGGAACCAAACCCCTTCCCGTTCACTCCCACTGTACACAATCCCAATCCCAAACCCCTTACTGTTCACTCCCACTGTACACAGTCCCAATCCCAAACCCCTTCCTGTTCACTCCCACTGAACACAATCTCAATCCCAAACACCTTCCCGTTCACTCCCACCGTACACAATCCCAATCCCCTTCACTTTCACTTACTCCGTACACAATCCCAATCCCCTTCCCTTTCACTCCCACTGTACACAATCCCAAGCCCAAATCCCTTCCCGTTCACTCCCACTGTACAAAAAACAAATGGACCCAAAGCCCTTCCCGTTCACTCCCACTGTACAAAATCCCAATCCCAAACCCCTTCCCGTTCACTCCCAATGTACAAAATCCCAATGGACCCAAAACCCTTCCCATTCACGCCCACTGAACACAAACCCAATCCCAAAACCCTTCCCGTTCACTCCCACTGTACACAATCCCAATCCCAAACCCCTTCCCGTTCACTCCCACTGTACACAATCCCAATCCCAAACCCCTTCCCGTTCACTCCCACTGTACACAATCCCAATCCCAAACCCCTTCCCGTTCGCTCCCACTGTACACAATCCCAATCCCAAACCCCTTCCCATTCAATCCCACTGTACACAATCCCAATCTCCTTCCATGTCACTCCCATTGTACACAATTCCAATCCCAAATCCCTTCCCATTCATTCCCACTGTACACAATCCCAATGGACCCAAACACCTTCCCGTTCACTCCCACTGTACACAATCCCAATCCCAAACACCTTCCCATTCACTCCCAGTGTACACAATCCCAATCCCAATTCCATTCCCGTTCACTCCCACTGACCACAATCTCAATCATAACCCCATTCCGTTCACTCCCACTATACACAATCACAATGAACCTGAACAATTCCCCGTTCATTCCTACTGAACACATTCCCAATCCTCTTCCCGTTCACTCCCACTGTACATATACCCAATGGACCCAAACCCCTTCCAGTGTATTACCGGTTTACATTAATCCCAAACCCCTCCCGGTTCACTCCAACTGTACACAATCCCAAACCCAAACCCCTTCCTGTTCACTCCCACTGTACACAATCCCAGTCCCAAACCCCTCCCGGTTCACTCCAACTGTACACAATCCCAAACCCAAACCCCTTCCTGTTCACTCCCACTGTACATAATCCCAATCCCAAACCCCTTCCTGTTCAGTCCCACTGAACACAATCCAAATCCCAAACCCCTTCCCGTTCACTCCCACTGTACACAATCCCAATCCCAAACCCCTTCCCGTTCACTCCCAATGTACACAATCCCAATGGAACCAAACCCCTTCCCATTCACTCCCACTGTACACAATCCCAATCCCAAACCCCTTCCTGTTCACTCCCACTGTACACAATCCCAATCCCAAAACCCTTCCTGTTCACTCCCACTGAACACAATCTCAATCCCAAACACCTTCCCGTTCACTCCCACTGTACACAGTCCCAATCCCAAAGCTCTTCCCGTTCACTCCCAATGTACACAATCCCAATCCCAAACCCCTTCCCGTTCACTACCACTGTACACAATCCCAATGGACCCAAAACCCTTCCCGTTCACGCCCACTGCACACAAACTCAAAGGATCCAAACCGATTCCTGATCACTCCCACTGTACACAATCCCAATTGTCCCAGACCCCTTCCCTATCACTCCCACTGTACACAATCCCAATGGACCCAAACCCCTTCCCGTTCACTCCCACTGTCCACAATCCCAATGGATCCAAAACCCTTCCCGTTCACTCCCACTGCACACAATCCCAATTCCAATCCCCTTCCCGTTCACTCCCACTGTACACAATCCCAATCCCAGACCCCTTCCCATTCACTCCAACTGTACACAATCCGAATCCCAAACCCCTTCCCGTTCACTCCCACTGTACACAATCCCAATCCCAATTCCCTTCCCATTCACTCCCACTATACACAATCACAATGAACCTGAACAATTCCCCGTTCATTCCTACTGAACACATTCCCAATCCTCTTCCCGTTCACTCCCACTGTACATATACCCAATGGATCCAAACCGCTTCCAATGTATTACCGGTTTACATTAATCGCAAACCCCTCCCTGTTCACTCCAACTGTAAACAATCCCAATCCCAAACCCTTCCCGTTCACTCCCACTGTACACAATCCCAATAAACCCAAACCCATTCCCGTTCACTCCCACTGTACACAATCCCAATCCCAATCCCCTTCCCGTTCACTCCCTTTGTACACAATCCCAATCCCAAATCCCTTCCCGTTCACTCCCACTGTACACAATGCCAATCCCAAACCCCTTCCTGTTCACTCCCACTGTACACAATCCCAATGGACCCAAAACCCTTCACGTTCACTCCCACTCTACACAATCCCAATCCCAAACCCCTTCCCGTTCACTCCCACTGTACACAATCCCAATCCCAAACCCCTTCCCGTTCACTCCCACTTTACACAATCCCAATGGACCCAAAACCCTTCCCGTTCACTCCCACTGCACACAATCCCAAAGGATCCAAACCGATTCCTGATCACTCCCACTGTACACAATCCCAATGGTCCAAACCCCTTCCCGTTCACTCCCACTGTACACAATCCCAATCCCAGACCCCTTCCCTTTCACTCCCACTGTACACAATCCAAATCCCAAACCCCTTCCCGTTCACTCCCACTGTACACAATCCCAATCCCCTTCCGGTTCAATCCCACTGGACACAATCCCAATGGACCCAAACCCCTTCCCGTTCACTCCCACTGTCCACAATCCCAATGGACCCAAAACCCTTCCCGTTCACTCCCACTGCACACAATCCCAAAGGATCCAAACCGATTCCTGATCACTCCCACTGTACACAATCCCAATGGTCCCAAACCCTTTCCCGTTCACTCTCACTGTGCACAATCCCAATCCCAGACCACTTCCCATTCACTCCCACTGTACACAATCCGAATCCCAAACCCCTGCCCGTTCAGTCCCACTGTACACAATCCCAATCCCAAACCCCTTCCCGTTCACTCCCACTGTACACAATCCCAATCCCAGACCCCTTCCCATTCACTCCCACTGTACACAATCCGAATCCCAAACCCCTTCCTGTTCACTCCCACTGTACACAATCCCAATCCCAAACCTCTTCCGGTTCACTCCCACTGTACACAATCCCAATGGACCCAAACACCTTCCCATTCACTCCCACTGTACACAATCCCAATCCCCTTCCCGTTCACTCCCACTGTACACAATCCCAATGGATACAAAACCCTTCCCGTTCACTCCCATTGTACTCAATCCCAATCCCAAACCCCTTCCCGTTCACTCCATTTGTACACAATCTCAATCCTAAACCCCTTCCCATTCACTCCCACTGTACACAATCCCAATCCCAAACCCCTTCCCGTTCACTCCCCTTTTACACAATCACAATGGATCCAAACCCCTTCCCGTTCACTCCCATTGTACACAATCCCAATCCCAAACCCCTTCCCGTTCACTCCATTTGTACACAATCTCAATCCCAAACCCCTTCCCGTTCACTCCCACTGTACACAATCCCAATCCCTAACCCCTTCCCATTCACTCCCACTGTACACAGTTCCAATCCCGAAGCCCTACCCGTTCACTCCCACTGACAACAATCCCAATCCCAATTCCCTTCCCGTTCACTCTCACGGTACACAATCCTAATCCCAAACCCCTTCCCGTTCACTCCCACTGTACAGAATCCCAATCCCAAGCCCCTTCCCATTCACTCCCACTGTACACAATCGCAATCCCAAACCCCTTCCCGTTCACTCCCACTGTACACAATCCCAATCCCAAACCCCTTCCCGTTCACTCCCACTGTACACAATCCCAATCCCAAACCCCTTCCCGTTCACTCCCACTGTACACAATCCCAATCCAAAGCCCCTTCCCATTCACTCCCAATGTACACAATCCCAATGGACCCAAAACCCTTCACGTTCACTCCCACTGTGCACAATCCCAAAGGATCCAGACCGATTCCTGATCACTCCCACTGTACACAATCCCAATGGTCCCAAACCACTTCCCGTTCACTCCCACTGTACACAATCCCAATCCCAAACCCCTTCCCTTTCACTCCCACTATACACAATCCAAATCCCAAACCCCTTCCCATTCACTCCCACTGTACACAATCCCAATAGAAACAAACCCCTTCCCGTTCACTCCCACTGTCCACAATCCCAATCCCAAACCTCTTCCCGTTCACTCCCACTGTACACAATCCCAATCCCCTTCCCGTTCACTCTCACTGTACACAATCCCAATGGATCCAAACGCCTTCCCGTTCACTCCCATTGTACTCAATCCCAATCCCAAACCCCTTCCCGTTCACTCCCACTGTCCACAATCCCAATGGACCCAAAACCCTTCCCGTTCACTCCCACTGCACACAATCCCAAAGGATCCAAACCGATTCCTGATCACTCCCACTGTACACAATCCCAATGGTGCCAAACCCCTTCCCGTTCACTCCCACTGTACACAATCCAAATCCCAAACCCCTTCCCGCTCACTCCCACTGTACACAATCCCCATCCCAAACCCCTACCCGTTCACTCCCATTCTACACAATCCCAATGGTCCCAAACCCCTTCCCGTTCACTGGCACTGTACACAATCCCAATGGTCCCAAACCCCTTCCCGTTCACTCCCACTGTGCACAATCACAATAGACCCAAACCCCTTCCCGTTCACTCCCACTGTACACAATCCCAATGGTCCCAAACCCCTTCCCGTTCACTCCCACTGTACACAATCCCAATCCCAAACCCCTTCCCGTTCACTCCCACTGTACACAATCCGAATCCCAAAAGCCTTCCCATTCACTCCCACTGTACACATTCTGAATCCCAAACCCCTTCCTGTTCACTCCCACTGTACACAATCTGAATCCCAAACCCCTTCCTGTTCACTCCCACTGTACACAATCCCAATCCCAAACCCCTTCCCATTCACTCCCACTGTACACAATCCCAATCCCAAACCCCTTCCCGTTCACTCCCACTGTACACAATCCCAATCCCAATCCCCTTCCCATTCACTCCCACTGTGCACAATCCCAATCCCAAACCACTTCCAGTTCACTCCCACTGTGCACAATCCCAATCCCAAACCCCTTCCCGTTCAAACCCACTGTGCACAATCCCAATCCCAAACCCCTTCCGGTTCACTCCCACTGCACACAATCCCACAGGACCCAAACTTCTTCCCATTCACTCCGACTGTACACTATTCCAAAAGACCCAAACCACTTCCCATTCAATCCCACTGTACACAATCCCAATCCCGTTCACTTTCACTCCCTCGGTACACAATCCCAATCTCCTTCCATGTCACTCCCATTGTACACAATTCCAATCCCAAATCCCTTCCCATTCACTCCCAATGTACACAATCCCAAAGGATGCAAAACCCTTCCCGTTCACTCCCACTGTGCACAATCCCAATCCCAAACCCATTCCCAAACACTCCCACTGTACACAATCCCAAAACAAATTCCATTCCCGTTCACTCCCACTGACCACAATCCCAATCATAACCCCATTCCGTTCAGTACCACTATACACAATCACAATGAACCTGAACAATTCCCCGTTCATTCCTACTGAACACATTCCCAATCCTCTTCCCGTTCACTCCCACTGTACATATACCCAATGGACCCAAACCCCTTCCAGTGTATTACCGGTTTACTTTAATCCCAAACCCCTCCCGGTTCACTCCAACTGTACACAATCCCAATCCCAAACCCCTTCCCGTTCACTCCCACTGTACACAATCCCATCCCAAACCACTTCCCGTTCACTCCCATTGTACACAATACCAATCTCCAATCCCCTTCCCGTTCACTCCCACTGTACACAATGCCAATCCCAAACCCCTTCCTGTTCACTCCCACTGAACACAATCCCAATCCCAAACCCCTTCCCGTTCACTCCCACTGTACACAATCCCAATCCCAAAGCCCTTCCCGTTCACTCCCACTGTACACAATCCCAATGGAACCAAACCCCTTCCCGTTCACTCCCACTGTACACAATCCCAATCCCAAAGCCCTTCCCGTTCACTCCGACTGTACACAATCCCAATGGAACCAAACCCCTTCCCGTTCACTCCCACTGTACACAATCCCAATCCCAAACCCGTTCCTGTTCACTCGCACTGTAAACAATCCCAATCCCAAACCCCTTCCCGTTCACTCCCTTTGAACACAATCTCAATCCCAAACACCTTCCCGTTCACTCCCTCTGTACACAATCCCAATGGACCCAAACCCCTTCCCGTTCACTCCCACTGTACACAATCCCAATCCCAATCCCCCTCCCGTTCACTCCCTTTGTACACAATCCCAATCCCAATTCCCTTACCGTTCACTCCCACTGTACACAATACCAATCCCAAACCCCTTCCCGTTCACTCCCACTGTACACAATACCAATCCCAAACCCCTTCCTGTTCACTCCCACTGTACACAATCCCAATCCCAAACCCCTTCCCGTTCACTCCCACTGTACACAATACCAATGGACCCAAACCCTTTCCCGTTCACTCCCACTGTACACAATCCCAATCCCAAACCCCTTCCCGTTTACTCCCAATGTACACAATCCCAATCCCAAACCCATTCCCGTTCACTCCCTCTGTACACAATCCCAATCCCAAACCCCTTCCCGTTCACTCCCACTGTACACAATCCCAATCCCAAACCCCTTCCCATTCACTCCCACTGTACACAATCCCAATCCCAAACCCCTTCCCGTTCACTCTCACTGTACACAATCCCAAAGGATCCAAACCCTTTCCCTTTCACTCCCACTGTACACAATCCCAATCCCAAACCCCTTCCCGTTCACTCCCACCGTACACAATCCCAATCCCAAACCCCAACCCGTTCACTCCCACTGTACACAATCCCAATCCCAAACCCCAACCCGTTCACTCCCACTGTACACAATCCCAATCCCAAACCCCTTCCTTTTCACTCCCACTGTACACAATCCCAATCCCAAACCCCTTCCCGTTCACTCCCACTGTACACAATCCCAATGGACCCAAACCCCTTCCCGTTCACTCCCACTGTACACAATCCCAATGGACCCAAAACCCTTCCCGTTCACTCCCACTGTACACAATCCCAATCCCAAACCACTTCCCGTTCACTCCCACTGTACACAATCCCAATCCCAAACACCTTCCCGTTCACTCCCACTGTCCACAATCCCAATCCCAAACCCCTTCCCGTTCACTCCCACTGTACACAATCCCAATCCCCTTCCCGTTCACTCCCACTGTACACAATCCAAATCCGAAACCCCTTCCCGTTCACTCCCACTGTGCACTATCCCAATGGACCCAAACCCCTTCCTGTTCACTCCCACTGTACAAAATCCCAATGGACCCAAACCCCTTCCCATTCACTCCCACTGTACACAATCCCAATCCCAAATCCCTTCCCGTTCACTCCCACTGTACACAATCCCAATCCCAAATTCCTTCCCGTTCACTCCCACTGTACACAATCCCAATCCCAAACCCCTTCCCGTTCACTCCCACTGTACACAATCCCAATTCCAAACCCCTTCCCGTTCACTCCCACTGTATACAATCCCAATCCAATCCACTTCCCGTTCACTCCCACTGTACACTATCCCAATGGACCCAAACCCCTTCCTGTTCACTCCCACTGTACACAATCCCAATGGACCCAAACCCCTTCCCATTCACTCCCACTGTACACAATCCTAATCACAAACCCCTTCCCGTTCACTCCCACTGTACACAATCCCAATCCCAAACCCCTTCCCGTTCACTCCTACTGTACACAATCCCAATCCCAAACCCCTTCCCGTTCACTCCCACTGTACACAATCCCAATCCCAAACCCCTTCCCGTTCACTCCCACTGTACACAATCCTAATCCCAAACCCCTTCCTGTTCACTCCCACTGTACACAATCCCAATGGACCCAAACCCCTTCCCGTTCACTCCCACTGTACATAATCCAAATCCCAAACCACTTCCCATTCACTCCCACTGTACACAATCCCAATCCCCTTCCCGTTCACTTCCACTGTACACAATGCCAATGGAGCCCACCCCTTCCCGTTCACTCCCATTGTACACAATTCCAATCCCAAATCCCTTCCCATTCACTCCCACTGTACACAATTCCAATCCCAAATCCCTTCCCATTCACTCCCACTGTGCACAATGCCAATGGGCCCAAAACCCTTCCCGTTCACTCCCACTGCACACAATCCCAAAGGATCCAAACCGATTCCTGATCACTCCCACTGTACACAATCCCAATGGTCCCAAACCCCTTCCCGTTCACTCCCACTGTGCACAATCCCAATCCCAAACCCCTTCCGGTTCACTCCCACTGCACACAATCCCACAGGACCCAAACTCCTTCCCATTCACTCCGACTGTACACTATTCCAAAAGACCCAAACCACTTCCCATTCAATCCCACTGTACACAATCCCAGTCCCGTTCACTTTCACTCCCTCCGTACACAATACCAATCTCCTTCCATGTCACTCCCATTGTACACAATTCCAATCCCAAATCCCTTCCCATTCACTCCCACTGTACACAATCCCAATCCCAATTCCATTCCGGTTTACTCCCACTGACCACAATCTTAATCATAACCCCATTCCGTTCACTCCCACTATACACAATCACAATGAACCTGAACAATTCCCCATTCATACCTACTGAACACATTCCCAATCCTCTTCCCGTTCACTCCCACTGTACACAATCCCAATGGACCCAACCCCTTCCCGTTCACTCCCACTGTGCACAATCCCAATCCCAAACCACTTCCAGTTCACTCCCACTGTACACAATCCCAATGGACCTAAACACCTTCCCGTTCACTCCCACTGTGCACCATCCCAATCCCAAACCCCTTCCGGTTCACTCCCACTGCACACAATCCCACAGGACCCAAACTCCTTCCCATTCACTCCGACTGTACACTATTCCAAAAGACCCAAACCACTTCCTATTCAATCCCACTGTACACAATCCCAATCCCGTTCACTTTCACTCCCTCCGTACACAATCCCAATCTCCTTCCATGTCACTCCCATTGTACACAATTCCAATCCCAAATCCCTTCCCATTCACTCCCACTGTACACAATCCCAATCCAAAACCCCTTCCCATTCACTCCCACTGTACACAATCCCAATGGAACCAAACCCCTTCCCGTTCACTCCCACTGTACACAATCCCAATCCCAAACCCCTTCCCATTCACTCCCAGTGTACACAATCCCAATCCCAATTCCATTCCCGTTCACTCCCACTGACCACAATCCCAATCATAACCCCAATCCGTTCACTCCGACTATACACAATCACAATGAACCTGAACAATTCCCCATTCATTCCTACTGAACACATTCCCAATCCTCTTCCCGTTCACTCCCACTGTACATATACCCAATGGACCCAAACCCCTTCCAGTGTCTTACCGGTTTACATTAATCCCAAACCCCTCCCGATTCACTCCAACTGTACACAATCCCAATCCCAAACCCCTTCCTGTTCACTCCCACTGTACACAATCCCATCCCAAACCACTTCCCGTTCACTCCCACTGTACACAATCCCAATCCCAAACACCTTCCCGTTCACTCCCACTGTCCACAATCCCAATCCCAATCCCCTTCCCGTTCACTCCCTTTGAACAAAATCTCAATCCCAAACACCTTCCCGTTCACTCCCACTGTACACAGTCCCAATCCCAAACCCCTTCCTGTTCAGTCCCACTGAACACAATCCCAATCCCAAACCCCTTCCCGTTCACTCCCAATGTACACCATCCCAATCCCAAACCCCTTCCCGTTCACTCCCATTGTACACAATACCAATCCCCAATCCCCTTCCCGTTCACTCCCACTGTACACAATCCCAATCCCAAACCCCTTCCTGTTCACTCCCACTGAACACAATCCCAATCCCAAACCCCTTCCCGTTCACTCCCACTGTACACAATCCCAATCCCAAAGCCCTTCCCGTTCACTCCCACTGTCCACAATCCCCATCCCAAATCCCTTCCTGTTCACTCCCACTGTACACAATCCCAATGGACCCAAACCCCTTCCCGTTCACTCCCACTGTACACAATCCCAATCCCAAACCCCTTCCTGTTCAGTCCCACTGAACACAATCCCAATCGCAAACCCCTTCCCGTTCACTCCCACTATACACAATCCCAATGGACCCAAACCCCTTCCCGTTAACTCCCACTGCACACAATCGCAATGGACCCAAACCCTTCCTGTTCACTCCCACTGTACACAATCCCAATCCCAATCCCCTTCCCGTTCACTCCCTTTGAACAAAATCTCAATCCCAAACACCTTCCCGTTCACTCCCACTGTACACAGTCCCAATCCCAAACCCCTTCCTGTTCAGTCCCACTGAACACAATCCCAATCCCAAACCCCTTCCCGTTCACTCCCAATGTACACCATCCCAATCCCAAACCCCTTCCCGTTCACTCCCATTGTACACAATACCAATCCCCAATCCCCTTCCCGTTCACTCCCACTGTACACAATCCCAATCCCAAACCCCTTCCTGTTCACTCCCACTGAACACAATCCCAATCCCAAACCCCTTCCCGTTCACTCCCACTGTACACAATCCCAATGGACCCAAAACCCTTCCCGTTCACTCCCACTGTACACAATCCCAATCCCAAACCACTTCCCGTTCACTCCCACTGTACACAATCCCAATCCCAAACACCTTCCCGTTCACTCCCACTGTCCACAATCCCAATCCCAAACCCCTTCCCGTTCACTCCCACTGTACACAATCCCAATCCCCTTCCGTTCACTCCCACTGTACACAATCCAAATCCCAAACCCCTTCCCGTTCACTCCCACTGTACACGATACCAATGGACACAAACCCCTTCCTGTTCACTCCCACTGTACACAATCCCAATGGACCCAAACCCCTTCCCATTCACTCCCACTGTACACAATCCCAATCCCAAACCCCTTCCCGTTCACTCCCACTGTACACAATCCCAATCCCAAATTCCTTCCCGTTCACTCCCACTGTACACAATCCCAATCCCAAACCCCTTCCCGTTCACTCCCACTGTACACAATCCCAATTCCAAACCCCTTCCCGTTCACTCCCACTGTATACAATCCCAATCCCAATCCACTTCCCGTTCACTCCCACTGTACACTATCCCAATGGACCCAAACCCCTTCCTGTTCACTCCCACTGTACACAATCCCAATGGACCCAAACCCCTTCCCATTCACTCCCACTGTACACAATCCTAATCACAAACCCCTTCCCGTTCACTCCCACTGTACACAATCCCAATCCCAAACCCCTTCCCGTTCACTCCTACTGTACACAATCCCAATCCCAAACCCCTTCCCGTTCACTCCCACTGTACACAATCCCAATCCCAAACCCCTTCCCGTTCACTCCCACTGTACACAATCCTAATCCCAAACCCCTTCCTGTTCACTCCCACTGTACACAATCCCAATGGACACAAACCCCTTCCCGTTCACTCCCACTGTACACAATCCCAATCCCAAACCCCTTCCCGTTCACTCCCACTGTACACAATCCTAATCCCAAACCCCTTCCCGTTACCTCCCACTGTACACAATCCCAATGGACCCAAACCCCTTCCCGTTCACTCCCACTGTACATAATCCAAATCCCAAACCACTTCCCATTCACTCCCACTGTACACAATCCCAATCCCCTTCCCGTTCACTTCCACTGTACACAATGCCAATGGAGCCCACCCCTTCCCGTTCACTCCCATTGTACACAATTCCAATCCCAAATCCCTTCCCATTCACTCCACTGTACACAATTCCAATCCCAAATCCCTTCCCATTCACTCCCACTGTGCACAATGCCAATGGGCCCAAAACCCTTCCCGTTCACTCCCACTGCACACAATCCCAAAGGATCCAAACCGATTCCTGATCACTCCCACTGTACACAATCCCAATGGTCCCAAACCCCTTCCCGTTCACTCCCACTGTGCACAATCCCAATCCCAAACCCCTTCCGGTTCACTCCCACTGCACACAATCCCACAGGACCCAAACTCCTTCCCATTCACTCCGACTGTACACTATTCCAAAAGACCCAAACCACTTCCCATTCAATCCCACTGTACACAATCCCAGTCCCGTTCACTTTCACTCCCTCCGTACACAATACCAATCTCCTTCCATGTCACTCCCATTGTACACAATTCCAATCCCAAATCCCTTCCCATTCACTCCCACTGTACACAATCCCAATCCCAATTCCATTCCGGTTTACTCCCACTGACCACAATCTTAATCATAACCCCATTCCGTTCACTCCCACTATACACAATCACAATGAACCTGAACAATTCCCCATTCATACCTACTGAACACATTCCCAATCCTCTTCCCGTTCACTCCCACTGTACACAATCCCAATGGACCCAACCCCTTCCCGTTCACTCCCACTGTGCACAATCCCAATCCCAAACCACTTCCAGTTCACTCCCACTGTACACAATCCCAATGGACCTAAACACCTTCCCGTTCACTCCCACTGTGCACCATCCCAATCCCAAACCCCTTCCGGTTCACTCCCACTGCACACAATCCCACAGGACCCAAACTCCTTCCCATTCACTCCGACTGTACACTATTCCAAAAGACCCAAACCACTTCCTATTCAATCCCACTGTACACAATCCCAATCCCGTTCACTTTCACTCCCTCCGTACACAATCCCAATCTCCTTCCATGTCACTCCCATTGTACACAATTCCAATCCAAATCCCTTCCCATTCACTCCCACTGTACACAATCCCAATCCAAAACCCCTTCCCATTCACTCCCACTGTACACAATCCCAATGGAACCAAACCCCTTCCCGTTCACTCCCACTGTACACAATCCCAATCCCAAACCCCTTCCCATTCACTCCCAGTGTACACAATCCCAATCCCAATTCCATTCCCGTTCACTCCCACTGACCACAATCCCAATCATAACCCCAATCCGTTCACTCCGACTATACACAATCACAATGAACCTGAACAATTCCCCATTCATTCCTACTGAACACATTCCCAATCCTCTTCCCGTTCACTCCCACTGTACATATACCCAATGGACCCAAACCCCTTCCAGTGTCTTACCGGTTTACATTAATCCCAAACCCCTCCCGATTCACTCCAACTGTACACAATCCCAATCCCAAACCCCTTCCTGTTCACTCCCACTGTACACAATCCCATCCCAAACCACTTCCCGTTCACTCCCACTGTACACAGTCCCAATGGACCCAAACCCCTTCCCGTTCACTCCCACTGTGCACAATCCCAATCCCAAACCCCTTCCCGTTCACTCCCACTGTACACAATCCCAATGGACCCAAACCCCTTCCCGTTCACTCCCACTGTACACAATCCCAATCCCAAACCCCTTCCTGTTCAGTCCCACTGAACACAATCCCAATCGCAAACCCCTTCCCGTTCACTCCCACTATACACAATCCCAATGGACCCAAACCCCTTCCCGTTAACTCCCACTGCACACAATCGCAATGACCAAACCCCCTTCCGTTCACTCCCACTGTACACAATCCCAATCCCAAACCCCTTCCCGTTCACTCCCATTGAACAAAATCTCAATCCCAAACACCTTCCCGTTCACTCCCACTGTACACAGTCCCAATCCCAAACCCCTTCCTGTTCAGTCCCACTGAACACAATCCCAATCCCAAACCCCTTCCCGTTCACTCCCAATGTACACCATCCCAATCCCAAACCCCTTCCCGTTCACTCCCATTGTACACAATACCAATCCCCAATCCCCTTCCCGTTCACTCCCACTGTAACAATCCCAATGCCCAAAACCCTTCATGTTCACTCCCACTGAACACAATCCAAATCCCAAACACGTTCCCGTTCACTCCCACTGTACACTATCCCAATCCCAAAGCCCTTCCGTTCACTCCCACTGTCCACAATCCCCATCCCAAATCCCTTCCTGTTCACTCCCACTGTACACAATCCCAATGGACCCAAACCCCTTCCCGTTCACTCCCACTGTACACAATCCCAATCCCAAACCCCTTCCTGTTCAGTCCCACTGAACACAATCCCAATCGCAAACCCCTTCCCGTTCACTCCCACTATACACAATCCCAATGGACCCAAACCCCTTCCCGTTAACTCCCACTGCACACAATCGCAATGGACCCAAACCCTTCCTGTTCACTCCCACTGTACACAATCCCAATCCCAATCCCCTTCCCGTTCACTCCCTTTGAACAAAATCTCAATCCCAAACACCTTCCCGTTCACTCCCACTGTACACAGTCCCAATCCCAAACCCCTTCCTGTTCAGTCCCACTGAACACAATCCCAATCCCAAACCCCTTCCCCTTCACTCCCATTGTACACAATCCCAATGCGCCCAAACCCCTTCCTGGTCACTCCCATTGTACACAATACCAAAGCCAAAACCCTTCCCGTTCACTTACACTGTACACAATCCCAATCCCAAACCCCTTCCTGTTCACTCCCACTGAACACAATCCCAATCCCAAACCCCTTCCCGTTCACTCCCACTGTACACAATCCCAATGGACCCAAAACCCTTCCCGTTCACTCCCACTGTACACAATCCCAATCCCAAACCGCTTACCGTTCACTCCCACTGTACACAATCACAATGGACCCAAACACCTTCCCGTTCACTCCCACTGTCCACAATCCCAATCCCAAACCCCTTCCCGTTCACTCCCACTGTACACAATCCCAATCCCCTTCCCGTTCACTCCCAATGTACACAATCCAAATCCCAAACCCCTTCCCGTTCACTCCCACTGTGCACTATCCCAATGGACCCAAACCCCTTCCTGTTCACTCCCACTGTACACAATCCCAATGGACCCAAACCCCTTCCCATTCACTCCCACTGTACACAGTCCCAATCCCAAACCCCTTCCTGTTCAGTCCCACTGAACACAATCCCAATCCCAAACCCCTTCCCGTTCACTCCCAATGTACACCATCCCAATCCCAAACCCCTTCCCGTTCACTCCCATTGTACACAATACCAATCCCCAATCCCCTTCCCGTTCACTCCCACTGTACACAATCCCAATCCCAAACCCCTTCCTGTTCACTCCCACTGTACACAATCACAATTGTCCCAAACCCCTTCACGTCACTCCCACTGTAAACAATCCCAATGGAACCAAAACCCTTCCCGTTAACTTCCCCTGTACACAATCCCAATCCCAAACCCCTTACCATTCACTCCCACTGTACACAATCCCAATCCCAAACACCTTCCCGTTCACTCCCACTGTCCACAATCCCAATCCCAAACCCCTTCCCGTTCACTCCCACTGTACACAATCCCAATGGACCCGAACACCTTCCCGTTCACTCCCACTGTACACAATCCAAATCCCAAACCCCTTCCCGTTCACTCCCACTGTACACAATTCCAATGGACCCAAACCCCTTCCTGTTCACTCCCACTGTACACAATCCCAATGGACCCAAACCCCTTCCCATTCACTCCCACTGTACACAATCCCAATCCCAAATCCCTTCCCGTTCACTCCCACTGTACACAATCCCAATCCCAAATTCCTTCCCGTTCACTCCCACTGTACACAATCCCAATCCCAAACCCCTTCCCGTTCACTCCCACTGTACACAATCCCAATTCCAAACCCCTTCCCGTTCACTCCCACTGTATACAATCCCAATCCCAAAACACTTCCCGTTCACTCCCACTGTACACAATCCCAATGGACCCAAACCCCTTCCTGTTCACTCCCACTGTACACAATCCCAATGGACCCAAACCCCTTCCCATTCACTCCCACTGTACACAATCCTAATCACAAACCCCTTCCCGTTCACTCCCACTGTACACAATCCCAATCCCAAACCCCTTCCCGTTCACTCCCACTGTACACAATCCCAATCCCAAACCCCTTCCCGTTCACTCCCACTGTACACAATCCCAATCCCAAACCCCTTCCCGTTCACTCCCACTGTACACAATCCCAATCCCAAACACCTTCCTGTTCACTCCCACTGTTCACAATCCCAAAGGACACAAACCTGTTCCCGTTCACTCCCACTGTACACAATCCCAATCCCAAACCCCTTCCCGTTCACTCCCACTGTACACAATCCTAATCCCAAACCCCTTCCCGTTCACTCCCACTGTACACAATCCCAATGGACCCAAACCCCTTCCCGTTCACTCCCACTGTACATAATCCAAATCCCAAACCACTTCCCATTCACTCCCACTGTACACAATCCCAATCCCCTTCCCGTTCACTTCCACTGTACACAATGCCAATGGAGCCCACCCCTTCCCGTTCACTCCCATTGTACACAATTCCAATCCCAAATCCCTTCCCATTCACTCCCACTGTACACAATTCCAATCCCAAATCCCTTCCCATTCACTCCCACTGTGCACAATGCCAATGGGCCCAAAACCCTTCCCGTTCACTCCCACTGCACACAATCCCAAAGGATCCAAACCGATTCCTGATCACTCCCACTGTACACAATCCCAATGGTCCCAAACCCCTTCCCGTTCACTCCCACTGTGCACAATCCCAATCCCAAACCCCTTCCGGTTCACTCCCACTGCACACAATCCCACAGGACCCAAACTCCTTCCCATTCACTCCGACTGTACACTATTCCAAAAGACCCAAACCACTTCCCATTCAATCCCACTGTACACAATCCCAGTCCCGTTCACTTTCACTCCCTCCGTACACAATACCAATCTCCTTCCATGTCACTCCCATTGTACACAATTCCAATCCCAAATCCCTTCCCATTCACTCCCACTGTACACAATCCCAATCCCAATTCCATTCCGGTTTACTCCCACTGACCACAATCTTAATCATAACCCCATTCCGTTCACTCCCACTATACACAATCACAATGAACCTGAACAATTCCCCATTCATACCTACTGAACACATTCCCAATCCTCTTCCCGTTCACTCCCACTGTACACAATCCCAATGGACCCAACCCCTTCCCGTTCACTCCCACTGTGCACAATCCCAATCCCAAACCACTTCCAGTTCACTCCCACTGTACACAATCCCAATGGACCTAAACACCTTCCCGTTCACTCCCACTGTGCACCATCCCAATCCCAAACCCCTTCCGGTTCACTCCCACTGCACACAATCCCACAGGACCCAAACTCCTTCCCATTCACTCCGACTGTACACTATTCCAAAAGACCCAAACCACTTCCTATTCAATCCCACTGTACACAATCCCAATCCCGTTCACTTTCACTCCCTCCGTACACAATCCCAATCTCCTTCCATGTCACTCCCATTGTACACAATTCCAATCCCAAAACCCTTCCCGTTTACTCCCACTGTACACAATCCCAATGGACCCAAAGCACTTCCCATTCACTCCCACTGTACACAATCCGAAAGGAACCAAACCCCTTCCCGTTAAATCCCACTGTACACAATCCCAATCCCAAACCCCTTGCCGTTGACTCCCACTGTACACAAACCCAACCCCAATTCCATTCCCGTTCACTCCCACTGACCACAATCCCAATCATAACCCCAATCCGTTCACTCCGACTATACACAATCACAATGAACCTGAACAATTCCCCATTCATTCCTACTGAACACATTCCCAATCCTCTTCCCGTTCACTCCCACTGTACATATACCCAATGGACCCAAACCCCTTCCAGTGTCTTACCGGTTTACATTAATCCCAAACCCCTCCCCATTCACTCCAACTGTACACAATCCCAATCCCAAACCCCTTCCTGTTCACTCCCACTGTACACAATCCCATCCCAAACCACTTCCCGTTCACTCCCACTGTACACAGTCCCAATGGACCCAAACCCCTTCCCGTTCACTCCCACTGTGCACAATCCCAATCCCAAACCCCTTCCCGTTCACTCCCACTGTACACAATCCCAATGGACCCAAACCCCTTCCCGTTCACTCCCACTGTACACAATCCCAATCCCAAACCCCTTCCTGTTCAGTCCCACTGAACACAATCCCAATCGCAAACCCCTTCCCGTTCACTCCCACTATACACAATCCCAATGGACCCAAACCCCTTCCCGTTAACTCCCACTGCACACAATCGCAATGGACCCAAACCCTTCCTGTTCACTCCCACTGTACACAATCCCAATCCCAATCCCCTTCCCGTTCACTCCCTTTGAACAAAATCTCAATCCCAAACACCTTCCCGTTCACTCCCACTGTACACAGTCCCAATCCCAAACCCCTTCCTGTTCAGTCCCACTGAACACAATCCCAATCCCAAACCCCTTCCCGTTCACTCCCAATGTACACCATCCCAATCCCAAACCCCTTCCCGTTCACTCCCATTGTACACAATACCAATCCCCAATCCCCTTCCCGTTCACTCCCACTGTACACAATCCCAATCCCAAAACCCTTCCTGTTCACTCCCACTGAACACAATCCCAATCCCAAACCCCTTCCCGTTCACTCCCACTGTACACAATCCCAATCCCAAAGCCCTTCCCGTTCACTCCCACTGTCCACAATCCCCATCCCAATCCCTTCCTGTTCACTCCCACTGTACACAATCCCAATGGACCCAAACCCCTTCCCGTTCACTCCCACTGTACACAATCCCAATCCCAAACCCCTTCCTGTTCAGTCCCACTGAACACAATCCCAATCGCAAACCCCTTCCCGTTCACTCCCACTATACACAATCCCAATGGACCCAAACCCCTTCCGGTAACTCCCACTGCACACAATCGCAATGGACCCAAACCCTTCCTGTTCACTCCCACTGTACACAATCCCAATCCCAATCCCCTTCCCGTTCACTCCCTTTGAACAAAATCTCAATCCCAAACACCTTCCCGTTCACTCCCACTGTACACAGTCCCAATCCCAAACCCCTTCCTGTTCAGTCCCACTGAACACAATCCCAATCCCAAACCCCTTCCCGTTCACGCCCAATGTACACCATCCCAATCCCAAACCCCTTCCCGTTCACTCCCATTGTACACAATACCAATCCCCAATCCCCTTCCCGTTCAATCCCACTGTACACAATCCCAATCCCAAACCCCTTCCTGTTCACTCCCACTCTATACAATCCCAATCCCAAACCACTTCCCGTTCACTCCCACTGTACACAATCCCAATGGACCCAAAACCCTTCCCGTTCACTCCCACTGTACACAATCCCAATCCCAAACCACTTCCCGTTCACTCCCACTGTACACAATCCCAATCCCAAACACCTTCCCGTTCACTCCCACTGTCCACAATCCCAATCCCAAACCCCTTCCCGTTCACTCCCACTGTACACAATCCCAATCCCCTTCCCGTTCACTCCCAATGTACACAATCCAAATCCCAAACCCCTTCCCGTTCACTCCCACTGTGCACTATCCCAATGGACCCAAACCCCTTCCTGTTCACTCCCACTGTACACAATCCCAATGGACCCAAACCCCTTCCCATTCACTCCCACTGTACACAATCACAATCCCAAATCCCTTCCCGTTCACTCCCACTGTACACAATCCCAATCCCAAATTCCTTCCCGTTCACTCCCACTGTACACAATCCCAATCCCAAACCCCTTCCCGTTCACTCCCACTGTACACAATCCCAATTCCAAACCCCTTCCCGTTCACTCCCACTGTATACAATCCCAATCCCAATCCACTTCCCGTTCACTCCCACTGTACACTATCCCAATGGACCCAAACCCCTTCCTGTTCACTCCCACTGTACACAATCCCAATGGACCCAAACCCCTTCCCATTCACTCCCACTGTACACAATCCTAATCACAAACCCCTTCCCGTTCACTCCCACTGTACACAATCCCAATCCCAAACCCCTTCCCGTTCACTCCTACTGTACACAATCCCAATCCCAAACCCCTTCCCGTTCACTCCCACTGTACACAATCCCAATCCCAAACCCCTTCCCGTTCACTCCCACTGTACACAATCCCAATGGACACAAACCCCTTCCCGTTCACTCCCACTGTACACAATCCCAATCCCAAACCCCTTCCCGTTCACTCCCACTGTACACAATCCTAATCCCAAACCCCTTCCCGTTCACTCCCACTGTATACAATCCCAATGGACCCAAACCCCTTCCCGTTCACTCCCACTGTACACAATCCCAATCCCAAACCCCTTCCCGTTCACTCCCACTGTACACAATCCCAATTCCAAACCCCTTCCCGTTCACTCCCACTGTATACAATCCCAATCCCAATCCACTTCCCGTTCACTCCCACTGTACACTATCCCAATGGACCCAAACCCCTTCCTGTTCACTCCCACTGTACACAATCCCAATGGACCCAAACCCCTTCCCATTCACTCCCACTGTACACAATCCTAATCACAAACCCCTTCCCGTTCACTCCCACTGTACACAATCCCAATCCCAAACCCCTTCCCGTTCACTCCTACTGTACACAATCCCAATCCCAAACCCCTTCCCGTTCACTCCCACTGTACACAATCCCAATCCCAAACCCCTTCCCGTTCACTTCCCACTGTACACAATCCTAATCCCAAACCCCTTCCTGTTCACTCCCACTGTACACAATCCCAATGGACACAAACCCCTTCCCATTCACTCCCACTGTACACAATCCCAATCCCAAACCCCTTCCCGTTCACTTCCACTGTACACAATCCTAATCCCAAACCCCTTCCCGTTCAATTCCACTGTACACAATCCCAATGGACCCAAACCCCTTCCCGTTCACTCCCACTGTACATAATCCAAATCCCAAACCACTTCCCATTCACTCCCACTGTACACAATCCCAATCCCCTTCCCGTTCACTTCCACTGTACACAATGCCAATGGAGCCCACCCCTTCCCGTTCACTCCCATTGTACACAATTCCAATCCCAAATCCCTTCCCATTCACTCCCACTGTACACAATTCCAATCCCAAATCCCTTCCCATTCACTCCCACTGTGCACAATGCCAATGGGCCCAAAACCCTTCCCGTTCACTCCCACTGCACACAATCCCAAAGGATCCAAACCGATTCCTGATCACTCCCACTGTACACAATCCCAATGGTCCCAAACCCCTTCCCGTTCACTCCCACTGTGCACAATCCCAATCCCAAACCCCTTCCGGTTCACTCCCACTGCACACAATCCCACAGGACCCAAACTCCTTCCCATTCACTCCGACTGTACACTATTCCAAAAGACCCAAACCACTTCCCATTCAATCCCACTGTACACAATCCCAGTCCCGTTCACTTTCACTCCCTCCGTACACAATACCAATCTCCTTCCATGTCACTCCCATTGTACACAATTCCAATCCCAAATCCCTTCCCATTCACTCCCACTGTACACAATCCCAATCCCAATTCCATTCCGGTTTACTCCCACTGACCACAATCTTAATCATAACCCCATTCCGTTCACTCCCACTATACACAATCACAATGAACCTGAACAATTCCCCATTCATACCTACTGAACACATTCCCAATCCTCTTCCCGTTCACTCCCACTGTACACAATCCCAATGGACCCAACCCCTTCCCGTTCACTTCCCACTGTGCACAATCCCAATCCCAAACCACTTCCAGTTCACTCCCACTGTACACAATCCCAATGGACCTAAACACCTTCCCGTTCACTCCCACTGTGCACCATCCCAATCCCAAACCCCTTCCGGTTCACTCCCACTGCACACAATCCCACAGGACCCAAACTCCTTCCCATTCACTCCGACTGTACACTATTCCAAAAGACCCAAACCACTTCCTATTCAATCCCACTGTACACAATCCCAATCCCGTTCACTTTCACTCCCTCCGTACACAATCCCAATCTCCTTCCATGTCACTCCCATTGTACACAATTCCAATCCCAAATCCCTTCCCATTCACTCCCACTGTACACAATCCCAATCCCAAACCCCTTCCCGTTCACTCCCACTGTACAAAATCCCAGTGGAACCAAACCCCTTCCCGTTCACTTCCACTGTACACAATCCCATTGCGCCCAAACCCCTTCCCATTCACTCCCAATGTACACAATCCCAATCCCAATTCCATTCCCGTTCACTCCCACTGACCACAATCCCAATCATAACCCCAATCCGTTCACTCCGACTATACACAATCACAATGAACCTGAACAATTCCCCATTCATTCCTACTGAACACATTCCCAATCCTCTTCCCGTTCACTCCCACTGTACATATACCCAATGGACCCAAACCCCTTCCAGTGTCTTACCGGTTTACATTAATCCCAAACCCCTCCCGATTCACTCCAACTGTACACAATCCCAATCCCAAACCCCTTCCAGTTCACTCCCACTGTACACAATCCCATCCCAAACCACTTCCCATTCACTCGCACTGTGCACAATCACAATGTACCCAAACCCCTTCCCGTCACTCCCACTGTGCACAGTCCCAATCCCAAACAATTTCTGGTTCAATCCCACTGTGCATAATCCCAATGGTACCAATCCCCATCCCATTCACTCCCTCTGTACACAGTCCCAAAGGACCCAAACCCCTTTCCGTTCACTCCCACTGTACACAATCCCAATGGACCCAAACCCCTTCCCGTTCACTCCCACTATACACAATCCCAATGGACCCAAACCCCTTCCCGTTAACTCCCACTGCACACAATCGCAATGGACCCAAACCCTTCCTGTTCACTCCCACTGTACACAATCCCAATCCCAATCCCCTTCCCGTTCACTCCCTTTGAACAAAATCTCATCCCAAACACCTTCCCGTTCACTCCCACTGCACACAATCCCAATGGAACCAAACCCCTTCCTGTTCAGTCCCATTGTACACGATCCCAATGCCAAACCCCTTCCCGTTCACTCCCACTGTACACAATCCCAATCCCAAACCCCTTCCCGTTCACTCCCATTGTACACAATACCAATCCCCAATCCCCTTCCCGTTCACATCCCACTGTACACAATCCCAATCCCAAACCCCTTCCTGTTCACTCCCACTGAACACAATCCCAATCCCAAACCCCTTCCCGTTCACTCCCACTGTACACAATCCCAATCCCAAAGCCCTTCCCGTTCACTTCCCACTGTCCACAATCCCCATCCCAAATCCCTTCCTGTTCACTCACACTGTACACAATCCCAATGGAACCAAACCCCTTCCCGTTCACTCCCACTGTACACAATCCCAATCCCAAACCCGTTCCTGTTCACTCGCACTGTAAACAATCCCAATCCCAAACCCCTTCCCGTTCACTCCCTTTGAACACAATCTCAATCCCAAACACCTTCCCGTTCACTCCCTCTGTACACAATCCCAATGGACCCAAACCCCTTCCCGTTCACTCCCACTGTACACAACCCCAATCCCAATCCCCCTCCCGTTCACTCCCTTTGTACACAATCCCAATCCCAATTCCCTTACCGTTCACTCCCACTGTACACAATACCAATCCCAAACCCCTTCCCGTTCACTCCCACTGTACACAATACCAATCCCAAACCCCTTCCGGTTCACTCCCACTGCACACAATCCCACAGGACCCAAACTCCTTCCCATTCACTCCGACTGTACACTATTCCAAAAGACCCAAACCACTTCCTATTCAATCCCACTGTACACAATCCCAATCCCGTTCACTTTCACTCCCTCCGTACACAATCCCAATCTCCTTCCATGTCACTCCCATTGTACACAATTCCAATCCCAAATCCCTTCCCATTCACTCCCACTGTACACAATCCCAATCCAAAACCCCTTCCCATTCACTCCCACTGTACACAATCCCAATGGAACCAAACCCCTTCCCGTTCACTCCCACTGTACACAATCCCAATCCCAAACCCCTTCCCATTCACTCCCAGTCTACACAATCCCAATCCCAATTCCATTCCCGTTCACTCCCACTGACCACAATCCCAATCATAACCCCAATCCGTTCACTCCGACTATACACAATCACAATGAACCTGAACAATTCCCCATTCATTCCTACTGAACACATTCCCAATCCTCTTCCCGTTCACTCCCACTGTACATATACCCAATGGACCCAAACCCCTTCCAGTGTCTTACCGGTTTACATTAATCCCAAACCCCTCCCGGTTCACTCCAACTGTACACATCCCAATCCCAAACCCCTTCCTGTTCACTCCCACTGTACACAATCCCATCCCAAACCACTTCCCGTTCACTCCCACTGTACACAGTCCCAATGGACCCAAACCCCTTCCCGTTCACTCCCACTGTGCACAATCCCAATCCCAAACCCCTTCCCGTTCACTCCCACTGTACACAATCCCAATGGACCCAAACCCCTTCCCGTTCACTCCCACTGTACACAATCCCAATCCCAAACCCCTTCCTGTTCAGTCCCACTGAACACAATCCCAATCGCAAACCCCTTCCCGTTCACTCCCACTATACACAATCCCAATGGACCCAAACCCCTTCCCGTTAACTCCCACTGCACACAATCGCAATGGACCCAAACCCTTCCTGTTCACTCCCACTGTACACAATCCCAATCCCAATCCCCTTCCCGTTCACTCCCTTTGAACAAAATCTCAATCCCAAACACCTTCCCGTTCACTCCCACTGTACACAGTCCCAATCCCAAACCCCTTCCTGTTCAGTCCCACTGAACACAATCCCAATCCCAAACCCCTTCCCGTTCACTCCCAATGTACACCATCCCAATCCCAAACCCCTTCCCGTTCACTCCCATTGTACACAATACCAATCCCCAATCCCCTTCCCGTTCACTCCCACTGTACACAATCCCAATCCCAAACCCCTTCCTGTTCACTCCCACTGAACACAATCCCAATCCCAAACCCCTTCCCGTTCACTCCCACTGTACACAATCCCAATCCCAAAGCCCTTCCCGTTCACTCCCACTGTCCACAATCCCCATCCCAAATCCCTTCCTGTTCACTCACACTGTACACAATCCCAATGGAACCAAACCCCTTCCCGTTCACTCCCACTGTACACAATCCCAATCCCAAACCCCTTCCCGTTCACTCCCACTGTCCACAATCCCCATCCCAAATCCCTTCCTGTTCACTCGCACTGTAAACAATCCCAATCCCAAACCCCTTCCCGTTCACTCCCTTTGAACACAATCTCAATCCCAAACACCTTCCCGTTCACTCCCTCTGTACACAATCCCAATGGACCCAAACCCCTTCCCGTTCACTCCCACTGTACACAATCCCAATCCCAATCCCCCTCCCGTTCACTCCCTTTGTACACAATCCCAATCCCAATTCCCTTACCGTTCACTCCCACTGTACACAATACCAATCCCAAACCCCTTCCCGTTCACTCCCACTGTACACAATACCAATCGCAAACCCCTTCCCGTTCACTCCCACTGTACACAATCCCAATCCCAAACCCCTTCCCGTTCACTCCCACTGTACACAATACCAATGGACCCAAACCCCTTCCCGTTCACTCGCACCGTACACAATCCCAATCCCAAACCCCAACCCGTTCACTCCCACTGTACACAATCCCAATCCCAAACCCCTTCCTTTTCACTCCCACTGTACACAATCCCAATCCCAAACCCCTTCCCGTTCACTCCCACTGTACACAATCCCAATGGACCCAAACCCCTTCCCGTTCACTCCCACTGTACACAATCCCAATGGACCCAAAACCCTTCCCGTTCACTCCCACTGTACACAATCCCAATCCCAAACCACTTCCCGTTCACTCCCACTGTACACAATCCCAATCCCAAACACCTTCCCGTTCACTCCCACTGTCCACAATCCCAATCCCAAACCCCTTCCCGTTCACTCCCACTGTACACAATCCCAATCCCCTTCCCGTTCACTCCCACTGTACACAATCCAAATCCCAAACCCCTTCCCGTTCACTCCCACTGTACACAATCCCAATGGACCCAAACCCCTTCCTGTTCACTCCCACTGTACACAATCCCAATGGACCCAAACCTCTTCCATTCACTCCCACTGTACACAATCCCAATCCCAAATCCCTTCCCGTTCACTCCCACTGTACACAATCCCAATCCCAAATTCCTTCCCGTTCACTCCCACTGTACACAATCCCAATCCCAAACCCCTTCCCGTTCACTCCCACTGTACACTATCCCAATGGACCCAAACCCCTTCCTGTTCACTCCCACTGTACACAATCCCAATGGACCCAAACCCCTTCCCATTCACTCCCACTGTACACAATCCTAATCACAAACCCCTTCCCGTTCACTCCCACTGTACACAATCCCAATCCCAAACCCCTTCCCGTTCACTCCTACTGTACACAATCCCAATCCCAAACCCCTTCCCGTTCACTCCCACTGTACACAATCCCAATCCCAAACCCCTTCCCGTTCACTCCCACTGTACACAATCCTAATCCCAAACCCCTTCCTGTTCACTCCCACTGTACACAATCCCAATGGACCCAAACCCCTTCCCGTTCACTCCCACTGTACATAATCCAAATCCCAAACCACTTCCCATTCACTCCCACTGTACACAATCCCAATCCCAAACCCCTTTCTGTTCACTCCCACTGTACACAATCCCAATCCCAAACCCCTTCCCATTCACTCGCACTGTACACAATCCCAATCCCAAACCCCTTCCCATTCACTCCCACTGTACACAATCCCAATCCCCTTCCCGTTCACTTCCACTGTACACAATGCCAATGGAGCCCACCCCTTCCCGTTCACTCCCATTGTACACAATTCCAATCCCAAATCCCTTCCCATTCACTCCCACTGTACACAATTCCAATCCCAAATCCCTTCCCATTCACTCCCACTGTGCACAATGCCAATGGGCCCAAAACCCTTCCCGTTCACTCCCACTGCACACAATCCCAAAGGATCCAATCCGATTCCTGATCACTCCCACTGTACACAATCCCAATGGTCCCAAACCCCTTCCCGTTCACTCCCACTGTGCACAATCCCAATCCCAAACCCCTTCCGGTTCACTCCCACTGCACACAATCCCACAGGACCCAAACTCCTTCCCATTCACTCCGACTGTACACTATTCCAAAAGACCCAAACCACTTCCCATTCAATCCCACTGTACACAATCCCAGTCCCGTTCACTTTCACTCCCTCCGTACACAATACCAATCTCCTTCCATGTCACTCCCATTGTACACAATTCCAATCCCAAATCCCTTCCCATTCACTCCCACTGTACACAATCCCAATCCCAATTCCATTCCGGTTTACTCCCACTGACCACAATCTTAATCATAACCCCATTCCGTTCACTCCCACTATACACAATCACAATGAACCTGAACAATTCCCCATTCATACCTACTGAACACATTCCCAATCCTCTTCCCGTTCACTCCCACTGTACACAATCCCAATGGACCCAACCCCTTCCCGTTCACTCCCACTGTGCACAATCCCAATCCCAAACCACTTCCAGTTCACTCCCACTGTACACAATCCCAATGGACCTAAACACCTTCCCGTTCACTCCCACTGTGCACCATCCCAATCCCAAACCCCTTCCGGTTCACTCCCACTGCACACAATCCCACAGGACCCAAACTCCTTCCCATTCACTCCGACTGTACACTATTCCAAAAGACCCAAACCACTTCCTATTCAATCCCACTGTACACAATCCCAATCCCGTTCACTTTCACTCCCTCCGTACACAATCCCAATCTCCTTCCATGTCACTCCCATTGTACACAATTCCAATCCCAAATCCCTTCCCGTTCACTCCCATTGTACACAATTCCAATCCCAAATCCCTTCCCATTCACTCCCACTGTACACAATCCCAATCCCAAATCCCTTCCCATTCACTCCCACTGTACACAATCCCAATGAACCCACAAACCCTTTCCCATTCACTCCCACTGTACACAATCCCAATGGAACCAAACCCCTTCCCGTTCACTCCCACTGTACACAAACCCAATCCCAAACCCCTTCCCATTCACTCCCAGTGTACACAATCCCAATCCCAATTCCATTCCCGTTCACTCCCACTGACCACAATCCCAATCATAACCCCAATCCGTTCACTCCGACTATACACAATCACAATGAACCTGAACAATTCCCCATTCATTCCTACTGAACACATTCCCAATCCTCTTCCCGTTCACTCCCACTGTACATATACCCAATGGACCCAAACCCCTTCCAGTGTCTTACCGGTTTACATTAATCCCAAACCCCTCCCGGTTCACTCCAACTGTACACAATCCCAATCCCAAATCCCTTCCTGTTCACTCCCACTGTACACAATCCCATCCCAAACCACTTCCCGTTCACTCCCACTGTACACAATCCCAATGGACCCAAACCCCTTCCCGTTCACTCCCACTGTGCACAATCCCAATCCCAAACCCCTTCCCGTTCACTCCCACTGCACACAATCGCAATGGACCCAAACCCTTCCTGTTCACTCCCACTGTACACAATCCCAATCCCAATCCCCTTCCCGTTCACTCCCTTTGAACAAAATCTCAATCCCAAACACCTTCCCGTTCACTCCCACTGTACACAGTCCCAATCCCAAACCCCTTCCTGTTCAGTCCCACTGAACACAATCCCAATCCCAAACCCCTTCCCGTTCACTCCCAATGTCCACCATCCCAATCCCAAATCCCTTCCCGTTCACTCCCACTGCACACAATCCCAATCCCAATCCCCTTCCCGTTCACTCCTATTGTACACAATCTCAATCCCAAACACCTTCCCGTTCGCTCCCACTGTACACAGTCCCAATCCCAAATCCCTTCCCGTTCACTCCCACTGTGCACAATCCCAATCCCAAACCCCTTCCTGTTCACTCCCACTGTACACAATCCCAATCCCAAACCCCTTCCCGTTCACTCCCACTGTACACAATCCCAATCCCAAACCCCTTCCCATTCACTCCCACCATACACAATCCCAATGGACCCAAACCCCTTCCCGTTCACTCCCACTGTACATAATCCAAATCCCAAACCCCTTCCCGTTCACTCCCACTGTACGCAATCCCAATCCCAAACCCCTTCCCGTTCACTCCCACTGTACACAATCCTAATCCCATCCCCTTCCTGTCCACTCCCACTGTACACAATCCCAATCGACCCAAACCCCTTCCCGTTCACTCCCACTGTACACAATCCCAATACCAAACCCCTTCCCATTCACTCCCACTGTACACAATCCCAATCCCAAACCCCCTCCCGTTCACTCCCACTGTACACAATCCCAATCCCGTTCACTTTCACTCCCTCCGTACACAATCCCAATCTCCTTCCATGTCACTCCCATTGTACACAATTCCAATCCCAAATCCCTTCCCATTCACTCCCACTGTACACAATTCCAATCCCAAATCCCTTCCCATTCACTCCCACTGTGCACAATGCCAATGGGCCCAAAACCCTTCCCGTTCACTCCCACTGCACACAATCCCAAAGGATCCAAACCGATTCCTGATCACTCCCACTGTACACAATCCCAATGGTCCCAAACCCCTTCCCGTTCACTCCCACTGTGCACAATCCCAATCCCAAACCCCTTCCGGTTCACTCCCACTGCACACAATCCCACAGGACCCAAACTCCTTCCCATTCACTCCGACTGTACACTATTCCAAAAGACCCAAACCACTTCCCATTCAATCCAACTGTACACAATCCCAGTCCCGTTCACTTTCACTCCCTCCGTACACAATACCAATCTCCTTCCATGTCACTCCCATTGTACACAATTCCAATCCCAAATCCCTTCCCATTCACTCCCACTGTACACAATCCCAATCCCAATTCCATTCCGGTTTACTCCCACTGACCACAATCTGAATCATAACCCCATTCCGTTCACTCCCACTATACACAATCACAATGAACCTGAACAATTCCCCATTCATACCTACTGAACACATTCCCAATCCTCTTCCCGTTCACTCCCACTGTACACAATCCCAATGGACCCAACCCCTTCCCGTTCACTCCCACTGTGCACAATCCCAATCCCAAACCACTTCCAGTTCACTCCTACTGTACACAAACCCAATGGACCTAAACACCTTCCCGTTCACTCCCACTGTGCACCATCCCAATCCCAAACCCCTTCCGGTTCACTCCCACTGCACACAATCCCACAGGACCCAAACTCCTTCCCATTCACTCCGACTGTACACTATTCCAAAAGACCCAAACCACTTCCTATTCAATCCCACTGTACACAATCCCAATCCCGTTCACTTTCACTCCCTCCGTACACAATCCCAATCTCCTTCCATGTCACTCCCATTGTACACAATTCCAATCCCAAATCCCTTCCCATTCACTCCCACTGTACACAATCCCAATCCCAAATCCCTTCCCATTCACTCCCACTGTACACAATCCCAATCCAAAACCCCTTCCCGTTCACTCCCACTGTACACAATCCCAATCCCAAAACCCTTCCCATTCACTCCCAGTGTACACAATCCCAATCCCAATTCCATTCCCGTTCACTCCCACTGACCACAATCCCAATCATAACCCCAATCCGTTCACTCCGACTATACACAATCACAATGAACCTGAACAATTCCCCATTCATTCCTACTGAACACATTCCCAATCCTCTTCCCGTTCACTCCCACTGTACATCTACCCAATGGACCCAAACCCCTTCCAGTGTCTTACCGGTTTACATTAATCCCAAACCCCTCCCAGTTCACTCCAACTGTACACAATCCCAATCCCAAACCCCTTCCTGTTCACTCCCACTGTACACAATCCCATCCCAAACCACTTCCCGTTCACTCCCACTGTACACAATCCCAATGGACCCAAACCCCTTCCCGTTCACTCCCACTGTGCACAATCCCAATCCCAAACCCCTTCCCGTTCACTCCCACTGCACACAATCGCAATGGACCCAAACCCTTCCTGTTCACTCCCACTGTACACAATCCCAATCCCAATCCCCTTCCCGTTCACTCCCTTTGAACAAAATCTCAATCCCAAACACCTTCCCGTTCACTCCCACTGTACACAGTCCCAATCCCAAACCCCTTCCTGTTCAGTCCCACTGAACACAATCCCAATCCCAAACCCCTTCCCGTTCACTCCCAATGTACACCATCCCAATCCCAAACCCCTTCCCGTTCACTCCCACTGCACACAATCCCAATCCCAATCCCCTTCCCGTTCACTCCCTTTGTACACAATCTCAATCCCAAACACCTTCCCGTTCGCTCCCACTGTACACAGTCCCAATCCCAATTCCCTTCCCGTTCACTCCCACTGTACACAATCCCAATCCCAAACCCCTTCCCGTTCACTACCACTGTACACAATCCCAATCCCAATTCCCTTCCCGTTCACTCCCACTGTCCACAATCCCAATCCCAAACGCCTTCCCGTTCACTCCCACTGCACACAAACTCAAAGGATCCAAACCGATTCCTGATCACTCCCACTGTACACAATCCCAATGGTCCCAGACCCCTTCCCTATCACTCCCACTGTACACAATCCCAATCCCAGACCCCTTCCCTATCACTCCCACTGTACACAATCCCAATGGATCCAAAAACCTTCCCGTTCACTCCCACTGTACACTATCCCAATCCCAAACCCCTTCCCGTTCACTACCACTGTCCACAATCCCAATGGATCCAAAACCCTTCCCGTTCACTCCCACTGCACACAATCCCAAAGGATCCAAACCGATTCCTGATCACTCCTAAAGTACACAATCCCAATGGTCCCAAACCCCTTCCCGTTCACTCCCACTGTACACAATCACAATGAACCTGAACAATTCCCCGTTCATTCCTACTGAACACATTCCCAATCCTCTTCCCGTTCACTCCGACTGTACATATACCCAATGGACCCAAACCGCTTCCAGTGTATTACCGGTTTACATTAATCCCAAACCCCTCCCTGTTCACTCCAACTGTCCACAATCCCAATCCCAAACCGCTCCCTGTTCACTCCAACTGTAAACAATCCCAATCCCAAACCCTTCCCGTTCACTCCAACTGTGCACAATCCCAATGTCCCAAACCCCTTCCCGTTCACTCCCACTGTACACAATCCCAATGGAACCAAACAACTTCCCAGTTAAATCCCACTGTACACAATCCCAATGGTCCCAAACCCCTTCCCGTTCACTCCCACTGTACACAATCTCAATCCCAAAGCCCTTCCCGTTCACTCCAACTGTACACAATCCCAATCCCAAATCCCTTCCCGTTCACTCCCACTGTGCACAATCCCAATCCCAAAACCCTTCCTGTTCACTCCCACTGTAAACAATCCCAATCCCAGACCACTTCCCAATCACTCCCACTGTACGCAATCCGAATCCCAAACCACTTCCTGTTCATTCCCACTGTACACAATCCCAATACCAAACCCCTTCCCGTTCACTCCCACTGTACACAATCCCAGTCCCAAACCCCTTCCTGTTCACTCCCACTGTACACAATCCCAAACCCAAACCTCTTCCCGTTCACTCCCACTGTACACAATCCCAATCCCAAACCCCTTCCCGTTCACTCCCACTGTACACAATCTCAATCCCAAAGCCCTTCCCGTTCACTCCCACTGTACACAATCCCAATCCCAAATCCCTTCACGTTCACTCCCACTGTACACAATCCCAATCCCATACCCCATCCCGTTCACTCCCACTGTACACAATCCCAATGGACCCAAACCCCTTCCCGTTCACTCCCACTGCACACAATCCCAAAGGATCCAAACCGATTCCTGATCACTCCCACTGTACAGAATCCCAATGGTCCCAAACCCCTTCCCGTTCACTCCCACTGTACACAATCCCAATTGTCCCAAACCCCTTCCCGTTGACTCCCACTGTCCACAATCCCAAAGGATCCAAACCGATTCCTGATCACTCCCACTGTACACAATCCCAATGGACCCAAAACCCTTCCCGTTCACTCCCACTGCGCACAATCCCAAAGGATCCAAACCGATTCCTGATCACTCTCACTGTACACAATCCCAATCCCAAACCCCTTCCCGTTCACTCCCACTGTGCACAATCCCAATGGTCCCAAACCCCTTCCCCTTCACTCCCACTGTGCACAATCCCAATGGTCCCAAACCCCTTCCCGTTCACTCCCACTGTACACAATCCCAATCCCAAACCCCTTCCCGTTCACTCCCACTGTACACAATCCCAATCCCAAACCACTTCCCGTTCACTCCCACTGTACACAATCCGAATCCCAAACCCCTTCCTGTTCACTCCCACTGTACACAATCCCAATCCCAAACCCCTTCCCGGTCACTCCCAGTGTACACAATCCCAATCCCAAACCCCTTCCTGTTCACTCGCACTGTACACAATCCCAATCCCAAACCTCTTCCCGTTCACTCCCACTGTACACAATCCCAATCCCAATCCCCTTCCCGTTCACTCACACTGTACACAATCTCAATCCCAAAGCCCTTCCCGTTCACTCCCACTGTACACAATCCCAATCCCAAATCCCTTCCCGTTCACTCCCACTGTAAACAATCCCAATCCCATACCCCATCCCGTTCACTCCCACTGTCCACAATCCCAAAGGATCCAAACCGATTCCTGATCACTCCCACTGTACACAATCCCAATCCCAAACCCCTTCCCGTTCACTCCCACTGTGCACAATCCCAATGGTCCCAAACCCCTTCCCCTTCACTCCCACTGTGCACAATCCCAATCCCAAACCCCTTCCCGTTCACTCCCACTGTACACAATCCGAATCCCAAACCCCTTCCTGTTCACTCCCACTGTACACAATCCCAATCCCAAACCCCTTCCCGGTCACTCCCACTGTACACAATCCCAATCCCAAACCCCTTCCTGTTCACTCGCACTGTACACAATCCCAATCCCAAACCTCTTCCCGTTCACTCCCACTGTACACAATCCCAATCCCAATCCCCTTCCCATTCACTCCCACTGTACACAATCCCAATCCCAAACCCCTTCCCGTTCACTCCCACTGTACACAATCCCAATCCCAAACCTCTTCCCGTTCACTCCCACTGTAAACAATCTCAATCCCAAACCCCTTCCCGTTCACTCCCATTTTACACAATCCCAATGTATCCAAACCCCTTCCCGTTCACTCCCATTCTACTCAATCCCAATCCCAAACCCCTTCCCATTCACTCCCACTGTACACAATCCCAATCCCAAACCCCTTCCCGTTCACTCCATTTGTACACAATCTCAATCCCAAACCCCTTCCCGTTCACTCCCACAGTACACAGTCCAAATCCCAAGCCCCTTCCCATTCACTCCCACTGTACACAATCCCAATCCCAAACCCCTTCCCGTTCACTCCCACTGTACACAATCCCAATCCAAAGCCCCTTCCCATTCACTCCCACTGTACACAATCCCAATGGAACCAAACCCCTTCCCGTTCACTCCCACTGTACACAATCCCAATCCCAAACCCCTTCCCGTTCACTCCCACTGTACACAATCCCAATCCCAAACCCCTTCCTGTTCACGCCCACTGTACACAATCCCAATGGACCCAAACCCCTTCCCATTCACTCCCACTGTCCACAATCCCAATGGACCCAAAACCCTTCCCGTTCACTCCCACTGTACACAATCCCAATAGACCCAAACCCCTTCCCGTTCACTCCCACTGTACACAATCCCAATGGTCCCAAACCCCTTCCCGTTCACTCCCACTGCACACAAACTCAAAGGATCCAAACCGATTCCTGATCACTCCCACTGTACACAATCCCAATGGTCCCAGACCCCTTCCCTATCACTCCCACTGTACACAATCCCAATCCCAGACCCCTTCCCTATCACTCCCACTGTACACAATCCCAATGGATCCAAAAACCTTCCAGTTCACTCCCACTGTACACAATCCCAATCCCAAACCCCTTCCCGTTCACTACCACTGTCCACAATCCCAATGGATCCAAAACCCTTCCCGTTCACTCCCACTGCACACAATCCCAAAGGATCCAAACCGATTCCTGATCACTCCTAAAGTACACAATCCCAATGGTCCCAAACCCCTTCCCGTTCACTCCCACTGTACACAATCACAATGAACCTGAACAATTCCCCGTTCATTCCTACTGAACACATTCCCAATCCTCTTCCCGTTCACTCCGACTGTACATATACCCAATGGACCCAAACCGCTTCCAGTGTATTACCGGTTTACATTAATCCCAAACCCCTCCCTGTTCACTCCAACTGTCCACAATCCCAATCCCAAACCGCTCCCTGTTCACTCCAACTGTAAACAATCCCAATCCCAAACCCTTCCCGTTCACTCCCACTGTGCACAATCCCAATGGTCCCAAACCCCTTCCCGTTCACACCCACTGTACACAATCCCAATCCCAAACCTCTTCCCATTCACTCCCACTGTACACAATCCCAATCCCAAACCCCTTCCCGTTCACTCCCACTGTACACAATCTCAATCCCAAAGCCCTTCCCGTTCACTCCAACTGTACACAATCCCAATCCCAAATCCCTTCCCGTTCACTCCCACTGTGCACAATCCCAATCCCAAAACCCTTCCTGTTCACTCCCACTGTACACAATCCCAATCCCAAACCACTTCCCAATCACTCCCACTGTACACAATCCCAATCCCAAATCCCTTCCCGTTCACTCCCACTGTGCACAATCCCAATGGTCCCAAACCCCTTCCCCTTCACTCCCACTGTGCACAATCCCAATCCCAAACCCCTTCCCGTTCACTCCCACTGTACACAATCCGAATCCCAAACCCCTTCCTGTTCACTCCCACTGTACACAATCCCAATCCCAAACCCCTTCCCGGTCACTCCCACTGTACACAATCCCAATCCCAAACCCCTTCCTGTTCACTCGCACTGTACACAATCCCAATCCCAAACCTCTTCCCGTTCACTCCCACTGTACACAATCCCAATCCCAATCCCCTTCCCATTCACTCCCACTGTACACAATCCCAATCCCAAACCCCTTCCCGTTCACTCCCACTGTACACAATCCCAATCCCAAACCTCTTCCCGTTCACTCCCACTGTAAACAATCTCAATCCCAAACCCCTTCCCGTTCACTCCCATTTTACACAATCCCAATGTATCCAAACCCCTTCCCGTTCACTCCCATTCTACTCAATCCCAATCCCAAACCCCTTCCCATTCACTCCCACTGTACACAATCCCAATCCCAAACCCCTTCCCGTTCACTCCCACTGTACACAATCCCAATCCCAAACCCCTTCCCGTTCACTCCATTGTACACAATCTCAATCCCAAACCCCTTCCCGTTCACTCCCACAGTACACAGTCCAAATCCCAAGCCCCTTCCCATTCACTCCCACTGTACACAATCCCAAATCCCAAACCCCTTCCGTTCACTCCCACTGTACACAATCCCAATCCAAAGCCCCTTCCCATTCACTCCCACTGTACACAATCCCAATGGAACCAAACCCCTTCCCGTTCACTCCCACTGTACACAATCCCAATCCCAAACCCCTTCCCGTTCACTCCCACTGTACACAATCCCAATCCCAAACCCCTTCCTGTTCACGCCCACTGTCCACAATCCCAATGGACCCAAAACCCTTCCCGTTCACTCCCACTGTACACAATCCCAATAGACCCAAACCCCTTCCCGTTCACTCCCACTGTACACAATCCCAATGGTCCCAAACCCCTTCCCGTTCACTCCCACTTTGCACAATCCCAATCCTAGACCACTTCCCATTCACTCCCATTGTACACAATCCGAATCCCAAACCCCTTCCCATTCACTCCCACTGTACACAATCTGGATCCCAAACCCCTTCCTGTTCACTCCCACTATACACAATCCCAATCCCAAACCCCTTCCCGTTCGCTCCCACTGTACACAATCCCAATCCCCTTCCCATTCACTCCCACTGTACACAATCTGAATCCCAAACCCCTTCCTGTTCACTCCCACTGTACACAATCCCAATGGACCCAAACCCCTTCCCGTTCACTCCCACTGTACACAATCCCAATCCCAAACCCCTTCCCGTTCGCTCCCACTGTACACAATCCCAATCCCAATCCCCTTCCCGTTCACTCCCACTGTACACAATCCCAATCCCAAACCCCTTCCCGTTCACTCCCACTGTACACAATCCCAATGGACCCAAACCCCTTCCCGTTCACTCCCACTGTACACAATCCCAATCCCCTTCCCATTCACTCCCACTGTACACAATCTCAATCCCAAACCCCTTCCCGTTCACTCCCACTGTACACAATCCCAATCCCAAACCCCTTCCCGTTCACTCCCACTGTACACAATCCCAATTTATCCAAACCCCTTCCCGTTCACTCCCATTGTACTCAATCCCTATCCCAAACCCCTTCCCTTTCACTCCCACTGTACACAATCCCAATC